>NW_009648250.1:4547915-4553131 GCF_000708025.1 Charadrius vociferus | reverse complement strand
GTTTGCAGCAGGAGGAGCCAGGCTCCAAGCCTGGCAGTCACGCTCCCTTTTCAGAGAAGATAAAAGCAGCAGAGGAGAGTTACAGCACAACCGCAGCATCTCAGCTGTTAAACAGTACTTGAACACAATGTGTTTCTGGTTAGTTTAAGGAAGGATAAACAAGATTTAATATATGGCAAAGAACACAAGTTTTTTTTCTTACCCTATAAATGATACTTGGATTCATTCAGATCCATGTAACTTCCACTCACGTAAGAGTCCGTTCCATTTCCTAATTTTCCTTCTTCCTTATTTCCTAAAACATGAGTTGTTGAACTAATGAATTAAAATACTCTGAGGTTTGGGTTTGGCTCTGTGTGCATCTGTGCTTTTTTACTACCATAATTCAATGTGACAAGTTTATTGTCCTAACAAACACTAGCACCTATTGTAGAGCTATAATAAAAAAAAAAAAAAAAGAAAGATTGCTTTAAGCAGCACATTTTCTGCAGAGAAGACCAAATGCTACCTATAGACATTTTGTTTCCCTCAAATCATGTTCCCCTTCTCATTCCATAGTGGTCACTAAACATGCAAGTCTGTAGGCAAAATGGGCTAGATCAGAGTTTAAGGATCAGCTTCTGCAATGAGCTGGATCAGATGGAATTCATTCTTCTTATTAGCTTTCAGCTGATACTTATGAGCCTGAGCTCAGGACTCCGTTTGTGCAAGGCACATTAAACATCGTGAATGCAACCCCTGCCCCAAGGAGCTTGCAGCTCCAAAAGACAAGTATGCCAAGATAAGCCAGATAAAAACAAAAGCCTAGGACTTTGCAGAAAACAAAGCCAAGACCTGCCTTTGCTAAATCAATGTGCAAAAAGCCAACACAAATGAGAGGTCGATTTCTGCATAAGAACCGACTTAAATGTTTCTATACAAATCAGCACAAGGCTGGCCCTCCAGATGAATGCCTGTCCAAAAAAAAAAATCAATCCCCCAGATCTACAGCTAAGTAAATAAACTACAATGACCCCAAAATAAAATGTGAAACACTCTGTTTTTCAAGGCTCACAAAACAAGATTTTAACGACGCATATGGTCTTTATTTGACCCATAATGGTTCTTTGATATATAGTGGCAAGACTTTAACTTACTGATGGAATAACATTTTCATGTAACCCGTCCTATTGCTAATGAAATAATCAAGCCTTCTCTCCTTGTATCTGTTTGAAAGGTTATATTCAATAGCAGGTCTTGGAATATTTTACCAGCAAAGAAATGACAGAAGAGTGGCACATAGATAGAAACTAATCAGGAGCCACTCTGTCCCGCTTGTTCCCTGAAAAAGAATTCATACTTCTGCAGAGATATGATGATTTATTATGGGGCTGGCTCAGCACAGGTAATGAGGCAGTTGCCCACTGCAGAAGACTCCTTTAGGAAAGAAAGTGTCCTCTGTGAAGCTGTTTACACTAGTGATGCGAGCACCCTGGAAAGATGGGCTTTCTTCTGCAGTTGTTGCAGCAGGATGTTTGGCATGGGCCAAGGGTGCTGGTACACACTTCCCTGCTCTCTTCCCTCCTCTCCTTACTCAAGCACAGCAGCAGCAGTGACCCAAGGTCTTCAGGGCTTGCTCTCCTTGCCCGTCTCCTCAACCGTGTTGTGGCAGAAGCAACCTGTCCCCAGGCAGGTCCAGTTCTTCATCTGTGGGCAGCAAGTCAACCCCACCTACACTACTGACAAGCCGTGGGCTGCCTTTCATGGGCGAAGTGGGAGAAAATCTAGACGGGGAGGTAACGCTGGTCTCTGCTCTTTCAGATCAGTTATTTCCATGCAGCTGAGCGTTTTAAGAATCTGACTGAGAGTAATTAGCACATTTCACCATATTAAAGACTCTCTCAAATTCCCATTACTTTCTACCTTTGTGAAGCAGCCTCTGTGTCATTAAGTGGCCAGGGGTATGGTCTCTTCTTACAATATTAAATCCTATTTATTATATTCACAGATGCCAGGTTTGTGATATTCTGTGGCCTTTAGCATTCTAGCAGACTGCATTAAGCACTGGAGGGATCAATCTGATACTAATTTTAGTTTTTATGATATTTTGTTTAAATGATTATACAAATACAGCAGGCATCTGTTTGGAGCATCTTTGGCACAGTTCAGAGAAACTATATTTCACTCAGCTTTCATCCCTGATTTAAATTAATTACTGCTCAGGGAAAGGGCAGGAAAAGACACAGGTATATACAATGCATGTGTTACATATGCCTTTTTTTTTCCTGATGGGGAGGGAGTGGTGGGGGAATGTGGTTTTAAAAGTTTCCCACTTAGCCTGCTCTTTCTGCCCCAGTCTAACTAAAGAGTCTGCACAGCCACAGCTATTTGATACAGTGAGATATCATGTGTAATCCTTGGAAGAAGAGGAGGCAAACCTCCTCTCACATCCCCAGCAAATCCATACTCATCCCACGCTCCACTCCATCAGAGAGACTGAAATGTTCCACCCTCGGCCCTCCAGCACCCATCGGGGGCACAGATCCCCACCTATGGCACACAAGTGAGTGGGACCCAGGACTTGCAGGGGAGCAGTCAGTGGCTAACCACATTTTTCAGCAGGGATAAAATTTTGCAGATCTGCATATAATGCTGAAATCCCTGATTAAATTTTGGAGGGCAAGGGAAGTCAAATCCTGTTCTTATCTGCATCAGTGGGGACCAGCACAGTGCACAGCTCAGAGAACAGAATTTAGCTCACTGTATAGGAAAGTCAAAAAAAAAAAAAAAAGAGAGAATTTATATTTTGGATTGCAACTAGTCTTAGAAAAGGAAAGTCAGGTATGAAACATGAAGTGTTCATTGTATTTGTTAATTACTGAGAGAATAACATTTCTTTTGCTAATAAAATGTTTTATCTGCAGGGTACGTTGGATCTGAGTAGATCTATGTATACCCCTTTATTTCCAGACATAGAGAGGACAGAGAGGAATTGTCTTGCACTTTTTTCACATGCAGCGATTTCCCAGGTGGAATTCTACTATTGAGACTTACACAGCTAACATACTGAAATGTATTAAGAGGGTTTAAGGCTTCCATTTATCTTCATTAAAACCAGTTTGAGTTTGAAAGCTGACTTGAGGATAATTTTTCATATTGGGAGTGAGAAGACAGAGGTTTCACCCCAGCTCTTCAGCTGACTTAGGCAGTGATTTCAGACAAACCCCGTTAGTTTGAGATATGAAAAGTGAGGTTAATAGCACATATCTCTCTCCAAAGTAGTCTGACATCTCTTCAGAAAAACCTCTGTGAAGGAATCAGATAGCACTATAAGTGAATTGAGTTAAATTCCCTTGTATAATGATTCAGAATCTGAGTAGATGGACCTACATATACCTACCTAATCCATGCTTCTAGTTTTATAAACTGGGAGACAGTGTGCAACTCTAACAAAACCATGGAGCATTTTGTAGAAAAAAGTACACTGCTGTTTATAATAAAGTAAATACTTTTCACAAGCATATGTAAGTAAGTACAATAATGCAAACTTTCATGTCAGACGGTGCTTGGGAAATCACATCTTTCCCACATTTTAAATAAAAAAAAAATATATATATCTGGTGAAGATAAGCAGTACAGTGCAGCATTATCCTACTGGATGAAGGTGAAGAGGAAGAGTGATGTCCTCTGCGACTTCACCTTTCCCCCTTCACACTTTGCTCAAAGTAGCGCTGTGTCCCTGAGGCCAACCAGAACACCCAAGGCTGGGGAGGAAAGGAGCCAGGAGAAAACCACAGTCCTGACCCCTTCCCATCACTGCCAGACCACAGGTGAAATCAGCAGGATTAATGCTGCTGAAAGCACCAGTGCCCACGGCCGCCTCTGTTGGGTGAGAGGATGCCCAGGGCACTGCAAAATCATCTCCACAGCCTGTGGTTATGCTGAGCTGCCTCGGGTGGTGGCATGGACTCGGGTGACGGTGTGGGGGGAAGGTGTAGCCCAGTGGGAAGCTGCCTGTGTGCCCAGCACCCAGCACTGCAATTCTCTGTTCAGTCCTTTGCAAAATGGAAAAAGTGTGCCATTCTTTTTTCCGCTTACAAATAGTCTGTGGATAGACGCAGCTGGGAACAGGCACCCAGTGGAGATCATAAATAAACACTTTGTCCCAAACCTCTGGATTTTTGATCTTTTTTGGAAGAGGGCAAAAGGATATTGCATTTTTGTTCTTCAACGGTTCTGCCTGAGAGCATCGCAGTGCCTGACATAAGCATTGCACAATCCTGCCACCATTTGTGTGTAGATGACGCCCCAGCTATAGACTTCACTGTTCCAACACCCCTGTTGGTGCTCAGCAAATAACATACTTGTTACATCTCACAGGAGCCTCATGTGCAGCAAGACTGGAGTAAAGGTGTCTTGAAATGGCCTGAAGTTAAAGGGATCTCAATCCTCTGCCTTCAGTTGGAAGGGAGAGCTTGGACAACACACCTCATAGTGTCTTGGAAACTCTCTGTCCCCATTTTCTCTCCTTAAAATGGATTTAATGATACAGACTTCCTTTGCCAAAAGCTGTGAGATATACATATGAAAATACTATATGGGAATTAGGTGGTTTTGTTGTTGTTATTTCTGCTGTTCTTTGTGCACTGAACTTAAAGTTACTGTGCAAGGCCATCAACCAAAAAATCTTTCTACAAAAAGATGAATGTTTGATTAATCCCGAAGAAGTAAATTCACATGCCCCACATTAAGTAAAATACCTTGCAGAATTAGGTCAGACTCTGCAGACAACATTTGCAAAATTCAGCCCCCAATTTTTTTATGAAATCACCCTTTAAACAAAACTCAATTTTGATTTCAACTGCTTTTCAATGATGCCGTGAAAGAAGCCAAAACACCTTCTCAGGGATTATGCCAAGCAGTAGTTTTGAACAGGTTTGGGGCAATATTCAATGAACTGTAACTAATCATTTTCATCTTATCGCCTACAGAGTCATTGCATTGGAATGATGTTTGGCTAATTTTCTAAAGGACACATTTACTATGGATTGTTCTACATAGCTGTCAGGAGCAACAGTGAGCCAAAACATACTCTGTCAAGGGAAGTGTTTGGTTGATGAAATTATAAATAAGTCATCAACCAAAAGTCTGTTAAAATGAATCGTCATTAAATGTTTCTCTAAATACAGTGTTTAATCTCAAACTCCAAAATAGGAACTGCAAGACTGTCTTTCCCT
>NW_009648250.1:4545349-4547903 GCF_000708025.1 Charadrius vociferus | reverse complement strand
ACAGATCTCCTCTTTGAACACATCATGAGAATATTACGTTCGTTAATTTAAGCTATATGTGCATGCGAGCACATGCAGAGAAGCAAAGACTGTGATATGTTTTACATAAAGCAGGCCATTGTGCACTGATTATAATGTGTAAAGAGGAAATATGTTTATACCACAATCTATTCTAAACTCAAATAGGCAGCAGTACTCTGTGTTTATAAATATAAATGCAAAACCTATGTTAAAATAATGTTAAGGGTCTGGATTCTAACCACAAAAGCCAGGAAATTCAGAGCAAACCTTGAAAGTTTGGGCCTGATTCTGATTTCATGCTCTTGCCATGTAACTCCAGTGTCTTCAGCAATGGTTTGTATTGGAGAAAACACAATCTTTTGTCTGAGCCTCTCTAGGTATGGCAGGGCTTGTGCAAAGTATTATCATATTTAGGTCTGAAGGCTAGATACAAGAAAAGGATGTAGGCAGCTGTGACAGCATCCCCAAGGGCTTCTCTTAATCTAATGAAGTGTGTATATGCATATGTGGGTATATGCACGAGAGGAAGGATGGAAATGTGCAGGCTTGGCAAGCACATCCTCAGAACTCTCTTTTGTCCTCCAGGACACATGTAGACTTTACAGAAAGCTTGGAGCAAGCTGAATATTATCAGTCAGTAGAAGGTGCTTATACAATTAATATTTCTCGTGACGCATGATTTACACTATACTTCTACGTTTTAAGAAGATTATAACAAAGGACCACAGCCAGGGATGTCCCCATTGAGATATAAAACTGAAATATTAATCAAGAGACTTCAGTGAGGAAGGGGGAGGAAATGACCTAACCCTGTGCAGTCCTGTGTGGAGTTCTAGTGCACAGTCATGACAGGAACAGAAATTCTGATAAAGGCAAGAACAAGGCTGGGTCATTACACCTAGGCCAGGAAAGCACATGGCACTGTGGAACAGTTGGTCTGGTAGCCACCTCTAACAACAGGAGCACATGTTGGCTCTGGGCTATTGGCAGAAGTGAACTAGCTATCCACATGGTGTTGCTGAGACACTGGGGCAGCCGAGAAAGATCCCTACTGTTATAGTGCGTTTCATGTCTTACTTTTCTGCAGCTTTGTTCCTCAAAATTCCAGATATACATCCTTTAGTAAAACTGGTTTTGAATATCTAGTTTTTCCCTAGCAATAAGGCTGGTGCTCTGCTGAATACAGCAAATGCTTCCTTGAGAGACAATCTTCTATGAGTGTCTTCTAGACAATGCATTGTGGAGTTCATGGGCGTTTGTAGAGCAATCTAGTATTTATCTGGAAGGTACAGATAGGTGGTTAAAACAAGTCACTGAGTTACATTTACTCTCTCAGTAAATGCTTACGCAAGACCACGGGTCAAACTTGGAGGTCACAGTGAGCTTCCTGAAGAGCCGTGAAAGGGTAGTTTAGGTAGAATTTAGGCACTAAAGAGAAAGTGAGGTAACCACAAAAGCAATCCAACTGCTTTGCTCTTAAGGAGCTATAGATGCCTAAGTCTGCAGCAGCGGTGTAGCACAGATCCCATAAGCTCTGCACTCTTGGTAACTAGGGACCTCCACCTTGACTGGCCTGAATCTGCATAAAAGAAAGAGTTGAATGCACCTTTCCTATGATAGCTGATGGTTGGTGAACCTCCTGAGAAAGAAGAGAGATGGGATGCCCACTCTCTTCAGCCTAGGGCAGTCCACACTCATGCCCTGCCATGAACCCAATGCTTTCCTACAGGCTGTACCAGAGGTGCTCAGCCATTCCTTGCTTTGGACCTTTCTTCTGGGCTGGAAGGCAAACAGCACAGTCAGAGAGGAAGGACGCAGTGTCCACATCTGTGTCTTAATAACAGCAGCACTCTGCTGGCAAGAATGACTCCCAGGTCAGGCAGAGGAAGGGCCTGGTGTCACAACCTCCAAACCTCCACTGACAAATCCAGAGAGCATAACTGACGGGCTTCAAAAACAGGCTGTCCATCTCTCTTCATCCAAAAGAAAAGGCAGTCCAGTGCACAGACTGTGTGAAAGAGAGGAGAAGCAGCATGGTGAAATAATAGTGGATGCTGGTCGAGTCCCAAAACACATCAAGAAGAGTGGAATATACCTAGAGGAAATGTTTTAATAAGGGGTAAGTTTGCTTAGATGCATATCATTTTCAAACAAATTACGAAAGGGGATCATGTTAATGCTTCTGTTCCCAGTTAATGAAAGTTATGCTTCTGATGTTTCTCCTACTTTTCTGAACTATTCATCAAATAATATTTAATGAGACACAACTTCAGCTGCAAATACACTGATCATCTTTCCATGAATAACATCGACTCACTTTGTGCAATCAAGGAACATTGCTTTACTAGTCAGTCCTAAAGTTCATTACTGTAGAAAACCTGAAAAAAAAATGGCCACGTGTCATTTGCTATTAATTCTCAGTTTATTTAAACCAGTACTTGCTTTCAGATTAGCTTATTCGTGATCTCAGTGTCCTCACTAAGTAAAATGGTCAAATGCTTAAAAAAAATACCTAAAACCCATCACAAGTATG
>NW_009648250.1:4535489-4545314 GCF_000708025.1 Charadrius vociferus | reverse complement strand
TGACATAGTCTAGTGAAAGCCAGGTATCAACTAAACTAGCCTTGTGTGGGCAAAAAAATGATCAGAGAAAATTCAGGACCAGTCCATTGTTCCTGCCCCAAGGACAGCAAAGAAAATGCCAGGAAACTTGTTCTTTATTAAAAAGCCATAATGAGACACACTGTACAAATAAGTGTGCCAGATGAGAGCATTACTATATAAGGCTGGGTATAGAAGCCAAATGCAGAGATAGAAACCCTGCCTCCAGCCAAATACACCAACACAGATCATCACAAATGCAAAAGGAAGGTCTCAAGTAAATCATGTTTTCCTACATCAGCCAATTTGACACACTGATACAAGTTGAACCTCAGCAAGACCGAAATCATCCCAAAGGAATAATATTCTTGTCTTCCTGTGAGGAGAGCATGTTTGCATATACTGCGACTGTTGTTAATGTGTCCTGGGAGATCTATATGTAATTTCTATTGCATCTAGATGGAGTTGTCTCCCTAAGCATGTACTGAAGTGCTGAATATTTGTAATACGTCCTTTCTACAAAGAACTCAGAATCAAACCCAAATAATTCTTGATGTAAGTTCAGAAAATGTTTCAATGTTCATTACATATTTATATTTCTCTTACCAGTTTTATTTGACAAAGATTAGATATAGATGGTTGGGCTGACAGATCAGTAGATATGCACAAGCCAGAGATCAGCAAGCCTGATAGTCTGCCTGGAGACCCTGTAAACTTCATCACAACGCTCATCACCCTGTGCTGAAAGGAGGCCTCGAGACCACAGTCCACAACTTAGACAGATGGCTGCCTGATATTATGTTGGTTATGGTTTTCAGGATTTATTTCATTTGTCATTGTGCTGATATAAATCTGGAATATCTCCGTTAGGGATTGCTGTGTTACTGGGTCGGCCTAGATTTGCATCTCTAGAAAGTGATCTAGGCTCCTGCTCCATGGGGCCTTACTTGGTAGAACAGAGAGTGAGAGAGTATGTTCAGACTTCTCATTTAGTTACTGTCTGCTTCTGATAAAGTAGTTATTAGCCAACTACACATAGAGAAAATCAGATTATTTTAAACTAGTAATAAAATTAATTGCACAAGAACTAGTTACACCGAAAAATCAGTCCCAAAGCTTCCGAGAAGAAAAATATCTGTTAAGAGCTTAGAGTTTTGATAGGTTTTTATTAGTATAACAGCCACATAAGAAAACGCCTAGACCCTTATCAACTTTTTATTTTTTCTTTTGCTTCATAATCACTCTTGTAAGCATTTTCCACAAACTATTCGTAGATAATTAATTTTTTTATATCAATACTTTGATGGTAAAATTCCTTCGCAATTTCTGTGCCATAACCTAGATTGCTTTTCTGTGGAGAAATATCAGGGGGTTTCTTCACTGATAATCCACCTTGTAATTTGTCACCAAGGGATAACACAGGTCATAATATTATTTTTTTTATTTGCAAATGTCAGGCACTTCAGAATGCATGAGTGCCGTCAAGACAGCACCTTCACCAAAAGAAGTAGAGGTGCCATGGTGTTAAATTTCTAGTTTAGGTTGGAGGTAACCTTGTGCTGCTCAAAAGACTCAGCTGGAGAAGAAATCAATAATTAATAAATGAATCTCATTGAAATCACCAAGACAGATGAAGGTTACACGGAGTCCTCACTCCAACATGGAACGTGAAGCAAGGTTAGATGCATCTTAGAGACAAGGAGGCGTGCAGTGCCCTACTAGTCTCTTACTTCAGCAAAAAATAATCCCAAAAAGATGCAGCCGTGATCTGAATCAGGAAGCTAGACTAAGGGAAGGAAAGTGAGAAGGGGCAAAACCCTCATTAACTTGTGGGTAAATCTGAGCAGGATGTTAAGAAGGGATGAACAGAGGAGGGAAGAATGGAAGAGAAGGAGGTAAAGGAAGGAAAAGAAGGAAAGGAAAGAAGGAGGGAGGAGAGAGGAGGAGAGGGGGAGAGAGGGAGAGGAAGAGAGGAAGAGAGAAAGAAAGAGAGAAAGAGAGAGGAAGGAAGGAAGGAAGGAAGGAAGGAAGGAAGGAAGGAAGGAAGGAAGGAAGGAAGGAAGGAAGGAAGGAAGGAAGGAAGGAAGGAAGGAAGGAAGGAAGGAAGAGTGTCCATAGGACTTCAAATGTCTGGGAGAGTGAGAAAGAAGAGGGTGAGTAAGATTTTTCTCCCAGGGAGCAAGGTAACTTCAAAGGGAGTGTCATGCACAAGGGGACAGACAGCATGCCTTAGACTTTGCCCAGCATTTGCTCAGCTCTTCAAGCATCTCCCATGAAGTCTTGCAGAGGTATCGAAGGTCTGAGAACTGTGTTTGTTCTCTGTGCTCATCTAAACTTTGAACTTTGGCCAGGCTGATCACCAGGGTGCCGCTTGCAGATTTTGCTGGATAGAGCAGCTGGTGTGTGACTACAAAATCTTTGCTGAGAAACACCAAAATTCTATTATATCGAGTGTCACAAGGTCCAGGGGTTCAATATGTCACAGTTATTTAGTGAAACGACACAAATTTCAAGCAGCTTTCAAGATATTGAGGTGTTTAAAGTAATTGTAGATAGAAGACAGGCAGCCAGTTTTTGTGCTTGGAATTATACTTTTATACAGAAAGTGCTCACACGAAGCCATACATTATTCATCATTTGGACTATTTTTTACAAATTTGTGTGGTTCCTTTTTTTTTTTATCTTCCAAAGAAAGTCTGAAAGGCTCATTTTTATATCTGAAAATGCATCCAAAGCTTGTAGAGGAAGTCCCTGTCTTCAAGCAACGTGGTTCTGTCTTCATTTCCATTTTCCACAGTGGTTTCACTCTTTTCTGTCTTTAATGTGGTCTCTGGCACCTTGAAAGCAAGTAAGCCTATCTCAGCTCTTGTGTGCCAGCAGTTCAATACCCCCAGCCACCATGCCAGTACCTACAGCTAAAAGCTGGGGTTGGGGAGCAGGCGGAGGGGTGTGACGGACATCCTGAATTACATCCCTGCACAGCCTAACTTCCAATTCTGAAACCAACAGCACAGCAGTTAGCCAGAAAGCTTTACCACCAGAGTCAAATAACATCCAAAAAATTGGGATTTACGCACATGTCAGAGACTGATTGCAGCTTGTCAGACACTCCAGGCTAAGTGATTTTAGAGCAATTTCTCCAATTACCAGTCTTTTTGTTTGTGTGGACCACCATGAGCAGACACCCAGAAATCTCACCACTCCATTAAGGACTTGGCATAATATACACACTTGCATATATACATACGCATGCGCGCACACACACAGAAAAGAAAAAATACTGTAATGCCTGCAATTTCCTACTTCATTGACTGGATTACTTTTTTTCAGACTGGTGAAACAGACGCTGTGCTGGGTGGTTAGTGATTATCATTTTTCTGCAGTGTTAGGGTACTTGACATTTTCATTCCTCAGTGACTTCAGTTAAAAACAAATAGGTCTACCTGCAGTCCACATCTGATCGCCAGATGGTCTCTGTGCCTATGAAGCTCCCATCTCCAAGTGAATTCAAATGACCTCACACATACATCTTCAAACATTGCTATCTGACCACAAAAATGTATGGAAAACGCAACATCTGTACATGTCTGCATCTTAAATCCCTGTTGTTTTACAAAATATATTGCTTGTCACCCTGAAGTCTAAAGTCTCTTAATGATGTGCAGGGAGAGATGCAAATGGTAGCCTATGAGTTTAGAGGTTGTTTGTTGCATTAAACCATTTCATTTCAACCAAAGGTCAAAAGATACAAAACTATTCATTTGAATCCACTGAAGCCAACAAATAGATCCTGTTAAGTCCTCCAAATGGTCCCCAAAGCACAGCTGTGTGTGACCGCATGTCTCTATGTTGTGTGTATCATTGATGCAGCTGATCCGTCCAAGCAGTTAAAATAAATTTGAGATCTTATGTAACCATCACTGAAACTGCAGAGCTGTTTTTCCCTATGTAAAAAGCGTTATTAAGAGTCCCGCAGCCTGTAAGTCCTAGCATTATTTCAACCGTTTCAAGAGAATACCTTGTCATACCAACATCATTGTACATGTAAACCCAACAAGATGGTAAACACAGGCCCACTCGAATGGCTGGATGAAAAAACAGATGGGATATCACAAACATTTTCCAAACTACAACAGACTTCTAGGCCAATTAAACATGGTTAGCTTTGAATGGGAGAGGAAATAGTTTTCTTTGCTGTTAAATGTCAAAATAAAAAAAATTCCTTGAGGCATAAAAGCCCAGTTCATTTTTGGAAACTTGCTAAAATTAATCAACCCTGCATGAACTTTTAACCAAAACAAAACAAAACAAAAAGTAGAAATATATAGGGGAATATCACTGGAAACACAGAACTGGAAAAAAAGAGATTTTGAGTTATGCAGTACTTAAATGAGTAAGAGCTTTCTTTCAGTATGACTTAACCAATCAGCATGGAAAAACATTTGTTTATTAACCTTCACAATATGAAGTTGACAAAAAAAAAGGTTGTTTTATTGTTACTCCACTCTTTTAAGTTTAAATGCAATAATGAGACGCCAGGCTGAGATATTTTTTCACGGCAAAGCCAGTCAGTAACATTTAAATTTCAAACTGTTTTCCTTTTTTTTTTTTTTGCTTACAAAGCAAACTTAAATTTCGACACCTGAGAACTCTGATTTGCCTTATGTGAAATTCATTAAGATGACTGCTTACCAAGAAGGAAATGCCACTCTAAATTATTTGTCCCTTCTGCTTTAGTGTGACTTCATTTTAAAAGGGGAAAAATCACATTTGAAAGCCCTCAGAATAGCAAGCAACCCCAAAGTTCAGGTGTGCCAAGTTTCCTGTACTGATGCACGTTTAGCTTCTTCGAAAGCCTTCATCATACAGCAAAGTCAATAGTGGCCATCAGGAAGTAAAGAAAACATTGGAGAAATTCGGTTAATCTATCGTAGTAGACGAGGTCATGACAGGACCACGTGCATAAATAGCAGAGGTATTATTTTCAGATGTAGATGTCCCAAGAAGGAATGGACCAGCTGGGGAAAGGCTTCCTTCCAAGTCCCCTGAATAAATGGCAGCTTTTGGCTAGGGGGAGTGTGGGCTGGGATGTCGTCTTTTTCTATCAGGGTCAGCTCAAGGAAAAGTGGGAGCGAACCATCACACCAAAGACACAAAGAAAATCTCTTCCACTACACCTGAGGAGCAGTAGTGCAGAGTAATGGGAGAAAGGAAAGGGAGAAATGGCTGTTTTACTTGCATTTGTTTTTATTCTCATTGTCTTCTTTTCTCTGAAGAAAAGAGGTGTATGAGTAGTCAGTCTGCAGTTTGTGGTGTGGCTTTTTAATATTGAACTCCGATGGCCTCCTTCAACTTGCACACATGAGATCTGCCTGAATGCCCTTCACTTTAATGCCTTGACAGTGTAGGGACTAACCGCCTATTCTCTAAACCAAACAAATGCAGTCGGACCATTGTCCTGAAGTGTTTTTTTCAGTGATTCTGTGGCATCTGACATTTTAAAGCGTTTGGGCTTAGATTCCCTTCGTACTCTGGACTTGCAGCAGCAACCCGCAACCAAAGCATTTCTGTTCCCTTGAAGCTGCTATTGCAAACACTTTTTGCACCGCTTGTCAGATGTGAAGAGAGGATGATATAATTGAGCCTGCTTTAAAAAAAAATCAAACTGACATAATATTGCTAGTAACTTGACAGCTTTATGTAAAGCCTTCCCCAGAAAACCCAAGCTGATCACACTGCTGAAGACAAGCAGAGGTTAGGGAGAAGGTTTAGGCTCTAGGACTCCTAGACTCAGCCTTTCAGAGGTTCAGCCATGTTTAGCTTGCCCTTTGACATGACCCAGCCTTAAACAATAGCTTTGTGGGTATGCTAAATGGCCACATCTTGCCAGTTGCTGCCAAATTAATGAGCCCATGTCATTTTTAGTTTACAGTTCAGTCATAAAGCAGCCAAGTGGAAAATGAGGCAGGGACCGTTAAGGAGTGTCACGCAAATTTTCAAAGAGTATAGTCCCTAATTCCTCACTGCCCCTTTCAGAAGTCTCTAATCATCGTTCTCTTTCCTCCCCTTGCTTTCTTCAGATCCTCTAAAGATCCCCCTCACTGTGCAAAAGAGGCTGGCCCGAGAAACTAGGTGCCAGTGGCTCAATGCAAGAGAGTTAAGAAGGAGCAAAATGCATCCTGCAGTCACGATTTGTGCAAAAACTAAAGCAATTTGAGTGGTCACCTGAGCTCCCCAGCTCATGGTGGGGGGATGTGGGCACAGCACAATTGTTTCATAACTGGAGGGGACAGAGGCAAAGGGAAGATTTAACGTAAAAAGTGGTTGTGTTGTTAAAGGGAATCCTATCCAGAAAAATGCCCGGAGACAAGCACAGTGTAATTTTCCACTCTCTTATATCATTTACAGGCAGGAGAACCTTTCTCAATGAAACCTAGCTTCCCACCCCCACTCTCAAAACTGTTTTCTTGGTCTGTGGTTTGATCACAAATCCAAAACTCAGTTCAGAGTTGAAAAGCTTTCTGCTTCAACCCTTCAATGACACATGTCCTGTGCAAGTGGTTTTACATGCTTTCAATCTGAAACCACATAAATCTTGCCAGCTTTCCAGTTTGACTTTGAAATTCTGAGCAGCTTTGCTCTTCCCCATCTCATTCAGCTCCCACCTGTGGTTTACCTCCTCCTGATTGCTGTATGGGCATATTTCCTCATTCTTAATTATTCTTCTTCCATATCTTCTGTCTCTATTTCTCAGCTGCTGTGGACCTCAACCTTCTACTGCACAGCCTGGGCTTCTACCTTGGAAATGCCTCGGCTCCTATAAGTTCAACTGTTGAATTTTCTTGTGTGTGGCCTCGCCTGGATGCACAGGGCTCTCTCCTTCGCAAGTGTCAGGGATCAACATTCGCGTTATCCTCAGGCAGCCTCACTGGTTCCCTATTCAACTCAAATTTGTCCTTGTTGTTTTTAAAGTCCGCCTCAGACATGCCTCAGGCTCTTTCATGCAATTTGTCTCTCTCTGTTCCTCTTCTCGCGCCGTTCCTGATTGTCTAGCACTATGTTTCCTGTGTCCCTCCAGGACCTTAGTGTATTCCTTGAAATTTTTTCTAGGACTATTCACTTGAATAAAAAATGCCTTTGCTTCATGCTGTGTTCACACCCTTTTGGCTCGAGAGTAGAGAATGAATTTGCTAGCAGGAATATTTGCGGAAGCAGGAAATTTGAAGAATATAGGTCAGAATATTTTCAGAATACGCATGCTGGAGCCCTAAATACAAGTATTTGCAAAGAAAATCAATTCTAGGGGGTACGTTCTTCCAATTGGGAAGCAGAGCTGTTGTCACGTGACCTCTGTGCCCATCCAAAATTTGAAACACATTTCACATTTTAAACAGAATTTTCTCACGGAACCTCTTGCAAACCATTTACAGGCCCTGGGTTAGATTGTGGTGCTCCACCACATGTCCTAAATAGAGAGCAGTTCAAGGCCACACAGGAAGAACCAAAGAGATTGAGCCTGTCGAAGAAACAAGCTTCCCCAGGGCTGCTCCCTATGTAAGGAGGTGAACAGTTGGCATCAGCTGGTAGGAAGAAAAAGATTTAGGAGTACAGAAAAAGCTCCACACACTACCCCTGGCTCTCTTAGGGTGCACCTTGGGTCATCCTTCTCTTGATCTGAGCAAGCTTCGCCCAAAAGCAGGTATGGTCCTGTCCTCCTGCTCCAGCCAGGAGTCGGTCACGGCACCACGCCTCTCTGAATCTGAGGAAACATCTTCCAGTTCTCAGCCTAGCCTTGTTCCTAGCTGTTTCGGGCACTTGTGTTTTTCTGATAAGAACACCATTAAGTGGCCATTAGGCTATGTTTCCCTTCTTATATGCCAGGCCTTGTGGTTGCTTGAGCAGCAAGCAGATCATCTCTCAGCCTTTGTTTTGATGGGCTAAGCAAGCTGAGGGATTCTAGCTTTCTCTTGCAAGATCAGCTCTCTGTTCCCCTGAAGGCACTCACAGCCAGCCCTTCTTGGCCTCTATTCCTGTTTGAATTCTTCTTCCTGAAACATAGGTGCCCAGAAAGGTACATTTTATTTCAGGGGCCTCACTGGTACCCAGGAGATTAGTATCAGTCCCTTTTTATTGAGTGGAAATGGCTCTTTTGACATATACTATAACCACATTTGATTTATTCATTGCTATATGGTGCCCATATCTATATTCCTGTTATTTTCAACTGACAAGCTTAATTTTTTTTTGCAAAATCCCTGTTACTTAGCAATAAACGCATGATCTTGCAATTTGCACTAATGACCATTATCCTATTTCTATTACTTCAAACTCACAGTATTTCTGTTTTTCTTGTCATATATTCTGGCTTAACACCATACCTCCTTCTTCTGTGTTGATAACAAATGTCATTAGCACATTCTCATGCTTTCTACCAAGTCATTATTGCTGTCATTAATTAAATGTTTAAACAAGTTTAGCCCAAGATTAATCCTTGAAGAGCTCTCTCAGTAACTTTCAGCCAGCCAGATGCTTCCCCTTTCCATATAACTTCTTCGGCTGTCTTACTGATCACTAGTTCTCATATCTTCTCCACATAAACTGATCATTTCTTATGTAATACCATGTGACATGCTTTTCTGAAGTTGAGATAAAATAGATCACTTATTTCCCTTGTTTAGTAATGTAGTTACCAAGGAAAGTCACTGCTTTAGTTTGTCACTTTTCACCTTTTCTAACTCAAATCCTATTTTTCCGTAACTTCCATACGTGCAACTATTCTTGTCTTAGAAATCTGTTGCAAAACTGACTTACTGCCGAGGTCAGACTAAAAGAGCTAGTTTTCCAGATCACTACTTTCCTTTTTTCCTAAAAAAATATGTACTACACTTGCTCTCTTCTAGGCAGATGCTACCAGATTTGATTTAACACATTTATGTAGGATCCCATCACCTGGAAGTACAGTCTCACCCATGACCTCGCTGGGGACTCAGGAAAAAGCTATCCCTTCCTAAAACACCTTGGGCTCTCTGAGTCATGTTCCTCCTCAGATATGGCAAAATTCTGTGTTCATACCCTCATTCTTAATGCACTGCCCTGTCCCCACAAAAAAAAAAAAAAAAAAACTCACAGAAAAGGAGAGAAAACTATTAGATTTTCAGACCACATTCAGACTCTGTGAAGTCTCAGCAACCCTTTCTCTTCAGCAGTACATGGTATTCTTATTTTTTTTTGTTGTTCTTCCTCACCTTCTCTCCTCCCTTTCCATTTCCTTTTGTGTGGGCTCAGCTTTGACCTCAGCAGTTTTCACTCCAGCCCTGCACTTCTGGTGTTGGTATCTGCCTCCTTGCTGCCTTGCTTGGTCTTGCACAGGACCTCAGCCCGAGGTGCTATGTGCCCCAGCATCTGTGCCCAGGACTGTCTCCTCATCTTGCTGTTTCTTCCAACCAGTAAGCAGGTGCTTTACAAGAAAGGAGGAGGTATCTGCTGATTTAACCCCATCATACAGCTGTGGAGATGATTACAATCTTCCTTCAAGGGCTGATTGATACCACGAAAGTGCTTGGGAGCAAAGCAAAAATCTGAGAAAAAATTGGGGCAGGTGCATGAGCTATATCCCGAGAGAAGTAAGGGAGACCAATAATTGGCGTGAATAAAACAATAGTTACAAGTTACTCAATCTAGTCGTACAAGGTCTTTCTCTCCTTCTCCCTTTCTCTTCCCCTTTCTCTCTCTTCCTCTCTCTCTCTCATATTTTTTCTTCCAGCTCCTCATCTCTCCATCACTATTACTATTCACTGGATTTCCCTA
>NW_009648250.1:4517548-4535217 GCF_000708025.1 Charadrius vociferus | reverse complement strand
TTTTTTTTTTTTTTTGCAACATGCCTGTTACTTAACAATAAACATGTGATCTTACAATTTGCACTTGACAAATCATGGAGGTGTAAGGTACTGCAGCTCCTCCACTTGGTGTAAGATACCAGATCAAAGCCAGTACAGTAAATGCTGGCACTGGTTTCAGCAACTCCTCTTCAGTCTGATGCAGGGAACAGTGGTGTCACTTGAGTCCTTCACAGCAGTAATTTCTCCAAACTTATCATCAGTAGTGGAGAGGAATGGGGGCTAGAGAGGGCAGAGATGGGCTGCTCAGAAAAGAGACAAAATTGGCCTCAGATGGTGCCCAGGACTGACCATGGAGACACTGAGATACTGCAATAGTATCTACACCAAATAACCCTGATATTATTTGGCATCAGAAAAATCTAGACCACTGGTTTAGGACCAGCTATCTGTGCACTGCTGCTACTGTGTGTCCTACAGGGAAATCCTCCTTCATCAGTGGCGTAACGTTGTGCAGGGGATCTGCCAAGTGGCGGCAACATGCTCTGTTTTGTTGGCTCTTCCAGAGGGGCAATAACCTCCAGCACCAGAACAGAGTGAGCAGCTGGGAGCTGTAACTCCTGAAACAGTTAGAGTAAGAGTTGCCAAAGGAAAAAAAAAAATACAAACCCAAAAAACACAGCCAGGTCTATGCTGTAAAATGCCTGGTGGAAGACTGACTTGTTTTTCATTTGCAGCCAAAGACCTTGCTTCCACTGATGATGTCATTCACCAGACAGGCCTGTTGCCCTGACCAAACACTTCTTTCTGTGCAGCGGAATTTCAGACTAGTCACATATCCAATAGGATGCAAATCTTAAATTGGAAAGTTACGGTTGGAGCTTTTAAAAGGCAAGTATATCACAGAATCACAGAATGGTCAGTGTTGGAAGGGACCTCTGGAGATCATCTAGTCCAACCCCCCCGCCAGAGCAGGGTCACCTACAACAGATTGCACAGGACAGCGTCCAGGGGCGTTTTGAATGTCTCCAGAGTGGGAGACTCCACAACCTCTCTGGGCAGCCTGTGCCAGTGCTCCACTACCCTCAAGGTAAAGAAGTTCCTCCTCATGTTAAGATAGAACTTCCTATGTTCAAGCTTGTGCCCATTACCCCTAGTTCTGTCACTGGGCACCACTGAAAAAAGACTGCTCCCATCCCCCTGGCACCCTCCCTTTAAGTATTTGTAAGAATTAATAAGATCCCCCCTCAATCTTCTTTTCTCTAGACTAAAGAGACCCAAGTCCCTCAGCCTTTCCTCATAAGAAAGGTGCTCCAGTCCCCTAATCATCTTTGTTGCCCTTTGCTGGACCCTCTCCAGCAGTTCCCTGTCTTTCTTGAACTGGGGAGCCCAGAACTGGACACAGTACTCCAGATGCGGTCTCACCAGGGCAGAGTAGAGGGGGAGGATGACCTCCCTCGACCTGCTGGCCACACTCTTCTTGATGCACCCCAGGATGCCATTCGCCTTCTTGGCCACCAGGGCACATTGCTGGCTCATGGTCATCCTGTTGTCCACCAGGACTCCCAGGTCCCTTTCCACAGAGCTGCTCTCCAGGAGGTCAGCCCCCAACCTGTACTGGTGCATGGGGTTATTCCTCCCCAGGTGCCCTTGTTGCCTCCCCTTACCCTTGTTGAATTTCATACGGTTTCTCTCTGCCCAACTCTCCAGCCTGTCCAGGTCTCGCTGTATGGCAGCACAGCCTTCTGACGTGTCAGCCACTCCTCCCAGTTTTGTGTCTCCCAAGTTTGCTGATGATACACTCTATCCCTTCATCCAGATCATCAATGAGTATGTTGAACAGGACTGGGCCCAGTACTGACCCCTGAGGGACACCACTTGTTACTAACCTCCAACTAGACTGCACCACTAACCACAACCCTCTGAGCTCTATCTGTAAGCCAGTTCTCAATCCACCTCACTGTCCATTTATCTAACCCAAATAACCATTATTTCTGATGACAAAAGCTCATATCAAAGTTGCTGCAGAACTGTTAATTACCTTGCATTTTCTCACTTAGTGCATATTTCATCCCTCACCTTGTGCCCTTGACTATTCTCCACAGCAGCTCTGAAGCTGCCCCAGCTACTTCCTTAGGACCTAGACTGGCTTTTCATCTACAGGCATTCAGCCATAACCTAAACAGTCAGATTTACTTTAATCCCATAAAAAACAGGCAGGAATACAAATGTGCCAGATTATCAGATGAGGCAAACTAGCTCTGCATCACTGGGTTCAGTGATGCTGTGCTTATTGAATCCATAGGGGAGTTTGGCCTCAATACATCCTAGAGAAACAGTCTTTCAGAAAAATAATCAATGCAAAACAGTGCTGTCATTGGAAGCCTGGAACTGCTGCAAGTTAGAATTACTCGAGTTCTTTGGTGCAATATTTAAGCAGCAGTGCTTGAATACCAGGGAACTGGAGGCCAAAGAAACTATTCCAAGTTGGATTCGGTAAGCATGGGGTTTTGCTTTAAAGCGTGTTAGTCAGACAAGTTCAGTCAGAAGTCATATGTAGGATTATTAGCTCTTGTGCAGGGGTTTTCTCATTTGTGTTGGCTCTTCAGATGCAATGGAAGCTGTACTGAGCAAAACACTGAACAGCTGAAGATGGTTGTGCTGGAGGAGGGTTTTTTTCCATGCCTTCCTCCCTGTGCATCCGCTTGCTATTGGAATCCCACAAGAAACAAATTCCATTCTTACAATCATAGTTTTAGGAAAGCAGTTCAGAAAAAGGAAGGGAATGATATTATGATGAAGCCTCCTTTTTTCCAGCTTTCTTAGTATTAGAGACAATGGATCCTGTAGTGTCTCATACAGTAAATAAGAGAAAGGACCCAGCAGTAATGAATAGCATAGTCATGCTAAAAGAATGTTTCTAACCCTAGGACTCCAAATTGTGAAATGCTCACACAACCTTAACTCTGCCCCTTGAACATATTGTGAGAAAGCTCCTAATTACCTGATTACTTATTAACCCTGTCACTGAAACACATTCATTAAATGAATTAAAACATGATTGAAGCCAGGTAGAGCGGTGTGTGAAGCCCAACAGGTGGCCCTTATAAAACTAGGAGCTTGGGCTCATGTAAATGTGGGCAACCTGCAGGGGCTAGACAGAGACGTCTCAAAAGCATGGTGAGACTCCCAGTGACCAAGGAACCCACAGCACTGGAGTAAGGAAAGGTCTAGAGCAATTACAAAACTTGAGGCTAATTGAATTGCATGTGAAGACCATAAAGACAGGAGCCTTTGAACACAGGGCAAGCTGTGACCAATGTAACCTGGCAGGTGAGCCACTTAGCTGAGTGCTTCACAGATCAGTCTAGCTCACATTAGGTCCTCCACAGATAACCTGGTGGCAGGAGCTTTGTGTTGGAGTATTGCCTTGTTCTCCTAGCCTTCCCTTGGCACCTGTTGTAAGATAAGAAACTATATGGACTTTGGTCCTTCTGGGTAAACCTTGTATTTTATGTTCTCATTACTTCATGCCAAATGTACCAGGCAGATTGTGCTGGGGCCTACCTCACTTCAAGTGTAGCAGGTACACTAGGAAAGACAAGCTATGGCAGATCCCTCCTCCTAGGCAGTGAAAGCAAAATGGCCTTTAACACCACAGCACTTCCGCTCTTTTCATACCTCATATCCCAAGTAACTTCTGAAACCAAGTTCACATTCACATCTGACTAAGTCATCTTTTAACTAACTTTTTTCTTGATTGGCCCAAAGCTGAGCTGCTCATCATAAGCGATGCTGTCAGCACTGCTATGGAAGAAAAGAGGGAACAAACACCTTTCTGCTCCCCTGCTCCCTCTCCCTCCCTCTCCTGCACAGGCAGTCTCAGCTTTCAGCTGCTCTGTCCTCCTGAATGGCCTTTGGGCGTCTTTGGGAAGAAAGCTCAGGTAACCATTTTGAACACGGCTTAGGTACAGCAACCTCTGTGAATCTCTTCTGTTCCGTTCTCTGCTTCTGTATTCAGCTACAAGCATTATTTGGCACTAAAGCTGAAGGGCTTGGAAGTTACCTCTGTTGTATTAATGTTATTTGAAATCATGTAGCTCTAGAACTAGATTTATGCCTCCCACACACCAGTGTCATTCAAGGCATATCTGAAGCCAAAGCTGCACTTCAAAGCCAAGTTAAAGGTGCATGTGAATGCATAAACATATGTGTTTTTCCCTTTTTTCCCCTATGTCCCCAGTTAACTGTGGTGACAAGGCTAGCACCCTGGTGGCAGGTCAACATGCTGTCTTGCAGTGGTTCAGAGCAGATATTCTCACCAGATGGGGAGCGGGGCTGTATCACCCAGTTACAACACCTGCAGCAAATCCTCCTCCCATCCGGAGCAGAGGACTCCAGCTTCCTTCACTCCCCTTGGTCTGAGGCTTAGACCTCTGGCTCACCTGGCTTTTTTTTAACCCACTCCCAAGCCAAGTGATGATGGATATCAGAAAATTCTGAGCAAGCTGCCTTATGCCATGATTTCACAAGCTGCTGGCCAGTGTAACACAGACATGGAGGCTGGAAGTGAAGCTGTTGGAGTAAGAGTTGGTAAGAAATACAAAGCGAGAGAGAGAGAAGGTCTTCTTTCTCTGGTTTATAAAGGGCTTTTCTTTCCCATTTTTTTAAATGAATTAACAAAAGAGAACAACTGAAGGCGGTTGTTAGAAATTCATATTTCATAATCATGAAAAAGAAAAAATCTCTCTCTTCTCTGCTCACCTTCTCTGTACTCACTAGTAATCAGCCCTAGTTACAGACCTGAAATTACTGATTAGCATGTTGGATTTAGACAAATACACAATGCATGAACAGGACTGTCAGTGTACTCCAAGCAGCGAAATGTTAATGATTATCATGTTTATAGCTTGCGTTAAAATGAGAAAGCCATAAAGGAAAACCTTTGATAAGGCAATGCTCACATCCCAGTGAACTGGGAGTTTTCTATTGGGCACCAAGATCTCCAGTCTTGTCACTGAGTCACATGGACAAGCTGCTTACAGGAGTGGGTATATGACAAAGTAGTTTAACTTAGCAGGACTAGATTTGGTCAGTGGGTGTAGCAGCACTAGCGTAACTGCTTTGGTCAGCCAGTGATGTACCAGACTTCCCTCTTAGGTGTAGCTCGAAAGGATTGTTATTTTTCCCTTCTGTTTACTTTGAAAATCCAACAGAGCCTATCTAACAATAAGCGTACATCTCTAAATTACTGTATGCATCTTCTATGTACATTGGTGCAAACCATGTGTTGGCTTCAGCTGTGTCGTGCTGTAATAGATGGGTCTTTCATCAACAGCATGAGAAACGGAAGAACCTGCCAAAGTCAGAAAGGGACCTTTGCCTTCCGATCCCAGACCTTTAGCGGTAACATGTGCCATTGCCTCTAACACTGCAACTGAGGTACCCATCTGCTCTGTAGCATGTTGCCACAGGTGTAGTTTGTTGTTGTTTCTGACCTTTTACATATGCTCATCTAAACAACCAGACAAGTGTCTTTTTGTTTCACAAATGTTGTGGAGTCTGTTATTTTCCCTGCAGCTAGTGCTTTGTATAGCAAGAACCTCATGCAAAGCATTACTGCAGTAAAAACAAAGATCACCAAAACTTAGCTAGGTCACTCTTGCATTGAAATTGGACTTGGAACTCAATCTTTGAAACACAGAAATGGTTGGAGGGCGCGACATCCATTTGGCCAGCTAGAAGAGAAAGCAATAGCCAGCTGGCTGGTATCACCCCTGTTGCCCTAAAAGTCACAGCTAACTGATTAGGACGAATGATTACAGACACTGTAAGAAAAGACGGAGGAATAACTGCAAACTTCAGATAAAAGGTGTAATTGTGTCACACTTTAGGTAGAAATTAAGCCCTGTAGTATTTTTGCAAACATTGGCCTGTGTCCAGCAAAAGGATGAAAGCTCTAAACCCCAGTTTAGAGGTTGGATAAGTCTCAGGACTGTGTAGAAAGCCAACAGCTGCTGCTGGGATATTCAGTCCTTTTCTGGATGTCAAATCTGGAAAGGAAAAAATAGAAATAACATAGAGGTGAAATGGAATAAGCAAGCATAACTCTTCATTTAATAAAGCTCTGGAAAACAAACAGGCCAGCTTGCAAGATCATGGATGGGTACATAGATGGAGTTATGATATGTTACAAGATGAGAAAACGATTATATAAAACATTTTCTACTGCTGCTTATACCATCATAATTCTGAGAAACAATAATTGATTGTCTACAGGGGAGCTATACGGGTTGTGTATCGGGTTTGTGCTTTCCTGGTCAACACATTGCAGTGAATGGTTGGGTTTGATTAATTTGCTCATGTGTTTTTGCCATCAAACTGCAAGCAAGGAATGCATGTTAAAATTATTGATATCTCTAAACCTATAAAATACCACATGAAAACTGAGAAGAACTATATCTGTAATTGGAGGACTCTCAATGGCATTGTATTATTTTGCTTTTGGCACAGCTGGGACCTGAAAATGTCTTCATTGGCAGAAGCATATTAAGTCTCAAATGTGAAAGGCTTTATTACTAATTAGTATTTTTCAGTTCCTACTTAACCAATGGCTCTACAAAAATAACCACAGAGAGCAAAACAAGTGCTGTACCCCTATTAGAAAATCAGCAGAGGTAGAAGAACAAGGATTGTACTTGACATGCTTGTTCTTTTTTCTTGTGGTCTGATGACTGGACCATCACATCAAGCAACAGTCCGACAATTTCCAAGCATGTGACTCCCAGCCACTTGCTAGGACCTGGTGTGGGGTTAGTGGAACATGCAGTTCTCACTGTCTTTTGTGTTTTTGGCTGTCATCATTGCAGAGATAAATTTGGAGCTCTAAAGAATCCATCTTTGCAGCCTCTTGGGGATTGTTAATAAGCAGGAGTGGAGCCAGCTTTTGGGAGCAGCGCCACCAGTGAATGCAGGGTGGCTAAATACCACAAAGTAAGGCCTGGCATAAGGAGAATGGGAAACTGAACAAGGCAAGCATGAGAGATATACAGAGGAACCAAATTAGCCAATACCAAAGCAGCAAATTAAGAAACAAAGAAAAATAAATTCCAAGAAAACATACAGAGAGGTATAAAACACATACTGCATTAGACACAGCTACAAATACATACTCTCCCAAAACAACTTTTCTTTGCAAATTAACACTCTCATTACCACAGAAATGTTACACATCTATGACAGGGAGGGAAAATATCCAGAACTTTATTCTATTTAGATACATGAATATGAGAAATGCAATACTGCGTGACCCCATAACTTTTTACTGCTGTGAGAGGAGTCTTCCTCTGCTTCTGGCTGGGAGAAAATACTGAGGAAAGCAGTATGAAAAGCAGGGCAAGGATAAAGTGATCCTCCCCTGACATCTTTTATCTTCTGGTAACCAGCATCCTGGGGATTTCCTAAGCCGGAGGCTGCATCTGAATCATCATGAACAATCCTCTCTAGAACCATCCCCACCTTGCCGAGTCTTTGGAGCCACATACTGGGGCTTTGTGCTGGCCACGTGTTTGCCACCAACCTATGCCCTCTGTGAAAGAGTCGGCAGTCTAGCTGGTTTTCAGCCTGTTACCTGAGTGCCATTATACTTTGCTCTGGAAATTTAAAAAAACCCTGTGGCCAGATGATCTGTACATAATTTGGGGGAAGGTCCAGCTTCTTTATTTAAAATATTATTCAACTAAAGGAAGTCTCACAGAAGTTTTTAGCTTTCTCTGAAACATCCAATTCTCAGTTCTCTAAAGAAAAAGGACGGTTATGGCACTTTTTAGGAGATCCGGTATTAATGAGTGCACATGTAGGTTCCTGAAGATGGACTGAAGAATTTCAGGAGATTTTAAGCCAGAAGTGATTATATTTCTTCCAGTGACAGGAGACTAAAAAAAAAAAAGTTTTTATTAGGCGTCTTTTTATATCTGTGTAACAAATCTGGACTGGGTAGAATTTTTTTCATTATAGCCTCCTAAAGAATGATCATTTCATGCTGTAGATTAGTCAAAGTATAAAGTACTTACAGAGATATTAGCCAGTTCAATGTGAATTATTGTTTATGCACTAAGAGAACTAAAGACATTTCAGTAAACGAATGTACTGAGACTCGGAGGTGGTTTAATGTGCAATAGACATGATTTATAGAGTTTGGATAAGGAAACCATATAAATCATGTTCTGTGCACAGGTAAAGCAAGTACTATATTCAGTGAGTTCACACAGTAAAGCATTTTAATGTTTCTGTCAGTAAACTTAACTCTTAAGCTTAAGCTGCAGAAATGGTACGGAATTATCAACATAAAGTATACTTAAGGAAATTAATCATCTAGTGTAAAGTTTAGAAAAGAAAAAAATGTACAGTTGAAGACAAAACCTGTAGCGCTTTGTACTGTGGACAACATTTTTAACTTCACTACTTCCCTCTTGCACCTAGAATATCAGAATATTTCCAAACCCATTTTATTCACTTAATGCATAGGAACTGTATTTTTTTTACTAGTGATGCCATATGAAAAGATGAAAGGAATTTCAATGCAAAACATCCCTTCTCCTTTCTTGGTTTGCTTAGAATGCCAACAAAATACTTTCTTCAGCCCATAGCTGCATACCTCTGGCTAAAGTCTGAATGATTTGTGTGCATGCGTATGTACATGTGTGTGCATAAAAGTGCCCATGTGCACAAAAGCTGGTCAGAAGAACACCTCTGTAAAAAAATAAAAAATATAATACCATCAGGTAAAATTAATATTCACTTCTGAATGTAGATAACTGAAAACCAAGCCTTTGTGGCAAAAATTGAAAGACCCTTTATGTTTAATACAACCCTAACTAAATATTTATTAAAAATTAAATGTGAAATAACTTGTGTAGATGACTAAATCTGGATATAGTCCTACATTGATTCGGTAGCCTAATCAATGGAAAATGCTCCTACTAGCAACCTGTTCTGATGCCCAGTGTACCTTGCCATCCGTAGCTGACTTCTGGACATCACCTTTGCAAAAAATTGATGGAGATGCTTAGTAATGCTGACTAGACTCTTCTGTGGGGATAAGAGCAATCTATATATAACCTTTCATTAAGCCCTCACAAAAGCAGGTTATTGTCACTAACCAGAGGTACTATATTGTGAAAACTATTGAAATGTCTGTTTCACAGTTAACAGAAGAAAATACAAGGTGTGTGATGAAATTATAATGCATATTATCAGTTGTCTTTTGATGCTGGCATGGTAGAGTAGTGAAAAGATTGTAATCAAGCAATGAAGATCCTTTACTGAGATCTGTGTGGCTGTTGCCATCTGCCCTGTAGGGAAGCAGAAAGGGTGAGGTTTCAAAGTTGAGTCAATAACAAACAAAATAGGAGAGGTGACTTCTTGGGGACTCCATCTTATGAGTAGTTAAACATGGCAAGCCTGAAACAAAAATGTCCCCCCGACTAGGAAGGTCATTCAGACATCGGGATGCCTCAGGATGACCTTCAGAAACATGGGAATGCAGGGCAGAAAATGGACAACAGAAAGAGAGCTGAGGGAAAAGCTGGGGGGTTACCCTGCGCAAAAGACGCTCTTGGGATTCAGGACCCCGAGATCCCCTTTGGTGACCTAGTTTCCATCACCTCCTGTCTCCAGATGTTTTCCAAATTGGGACATATTTCTGTTGCTCTACAACTGAAAATGGAAGATAGCTAACACACTAGCAGTGACTACTGAGAAAATAAATTCTAGCACTAGTAGCACTAATAGTGTTTAGACTCCTGATTTCAATAAATTGGGCTCCTTTTGATATCTCTTGTTGTCTGGAAGATGACCCAACACAGCTCTGAATTTATAGATGTTATTGCCAAGAGATTCTAGTAAATATATATTCATACACACACACACACACATTTATATATATATGTATTTATATATATGCTTAGAAAACACTTACAGTTGGCATAAATATATATAGAGTATACCCAAATGACAATATGCTCAGTAACAATCGACCATAGGTATTTATAGAAAAACTGTGCTGTCTGAACTAGTCTCCCTGTCTACATTAGTCTGTCACTCTGTGGAGCTAGAGCCTATCTGAAGGAATTATGGAAGACCCCCCACAAGACAAATAATTATCAAAGCAATCTGACTGAGCAAAACTGTTTAACTGATGGCAAGCTGCTTCACACTGTGCTACATTATGTTTTACCAATCAAATGCCTCAGTGGTTAAAATGAATTCATTGAGCTTCACATGGATTAAACAGGCTAGAGTGCACTCATCCTCTCCTTACGCAAAAGGAGAAGATTTGGTTTAAATGTTGATTTACAACATGTCAGGAAATGTTTTCTTCAATTAAGTAATCTCATTTTAAAGTGAGTTCTGTGCCAGAAAAACAAACAGTACAACTTTTCTGCACATGCGCAGTAGTTACATCCAGGATACAATCTTATGACGTCTGGGAGGCTGCTCTTGAAAGCCAAGGAATTTATATTTATAACAGGATCAAAGCTACAAAAGTTATAGGTAAATTCTGCTTTCCATTGCTCCTGTACATATCTATCATAGCCAATGCATTTCCAGTGGATGTACACAGATTTAGTGATCATAACAGAGAGGCTCTAACGTGAAGCCATGGGTTTCATATTGGAGCTCTTTAGTGAAGACAAATCAGTCTATAGACTTTTCTTCACACAACCTTCATTATTTATGCTCCTTATATGCAGTTAATTCCTCACAGAAGTCTTTTTCCTCAGATCAGAAACTAGTTGACTGGAATAAAAATAATCAGATAATTATTACTAAAAATAATAATAAACATGTCTTCCCTGGTCTTTACTGTGGAGATCAGAGATACAAGGTACTCACACTCCTAAAATAAGTCAAAATAAAACAAGAACACCACTGCTGTCAGACAAAAGAAAGCTACCAAAAAATAAGCATGCTATCTGGTTTTATCTCAGCTTTGAGCACAATGACTGGGGGTTAACCACACGCATCCCAAAGTCAATGCAGAAGATTTTTGTCCTTGTGACAGGGAGTTTGGCACAGCTAAACTAAACCTAATGAAACTATTTTCACAGGGCTTTGTGATGGCATAGCTGACCAAGAGTTATGAATGGTTATGGCTGTTATCCCACCTGAGAGCCCAAGCAGCACCCCGTTATGCTGCTTGCCGGATCTCCTGGGAAATTGAGGGTAGGGCAGCTTTGCTCCTCTGTGCAGCGTTGCTCACCTGGCTGCAGTAGCTGGCGTGCAGGAGAAGGAGGTTGAGCTCATCACTCCGCTGTGGCACAGGCAGCAGTGCAACAACATCCTGCGAGTGTGACCCTGAAGGTGGGGGGACACAGGGAAGTGGGGGAACCTGCACAAATATATGTTCCAGGTCATCATTTGGCCCCTTGATCAAGTTCTTAGAAAGCACAAGCTAGGGTTTGGGGCAGGGGGGGAAGTGTAAAACGATCAAAAACTTTAAAAAAGTAACAAGTGAGTCAGCATTCCGTTTCATGTTTTCTCCAAATAAAAACATCCGTTATTTTCTCTTAGTTATAATGAAAAGAACAAAATAAACAATATAAAAAAAATGCAAACAGCCTAAATATCTACCGTATCTATTGCTTTTCCCTTGCTGTCACTCAAGGGGAAAACATGCCAGAGAAACTGATAATCTACCAGGCTCTAGGTACCCCACCTACCAAAACTAATAAGCTCTGTTGGAAGCTTTAGAAACTGGTGATCTGATTCATCCCCTACTGCTCTGAGTGGGAACTCAAACATGCTGCGATGTCCTTTGCAGAGTTAATGCTGAGGAAGTCTTATGATACACCATGATTCCCCACTGCCGGTCTTACAGCACCTCCTCCTTGATGTGATCCCACTGAGGCCAAATATCATAGCAGAACATTATGCATCCCCTGATGGTCTGATTCAAGGGTTTCATCCATACATGTTCTGTAAACAAAACCCAGGAAAGAGGCTCAGACATGGTGCCTGACCCATCTTGATGCCACCCTCACAATGCATTGTGGCACTCAGGCAATGTCCTCTAAGAAAAAGCCTGATGGTGTTGAGGGAAATATGAGGGAAAAGATATGGTGTCCAGCACTGACAGGCTGTGGAAGTTCAGGGTTTCCTCCTATTTTTCCCAGTCCTGGACTCTGCACAGATGCTTGAATGTGGACAGGTATTTAAACACTTTGGACATGAAGCAAATTTGAATTAAAGTGCAGGAAGAGGCTTGCATTCATATGACAAGCTAGATGTGGTGAAGCAGCCAATCCATCCTCCAGGAAAGAACACAAATATTAGTGAGAGCATCTAATCAATCAAGTTATGACCATAATTACTTAATCACAAAATTACAGTGGATTTTTAAATTAAGGTTAACGAACAGTTTTTTAAAAAGTTTTAGGTTTTCCAGACACTGTGGGATCTTTGAATTTTAAAAAGAGGTGACAACTTCTTTAAAGAGAAGTAACAACTTCTTCATGGGAAAAAGAACTCGTCTCTGCTGGCTACTGGGTTCAAGCTGGTACCACTGCCCTGCACAGGTAATGTGTCTGAAGTAACACCTCTCCTTGATTCTGCTCTGCCTCCTGTCAGAGGAGGCTGAACAAAGTCAGTAGACTTTATTCTTGCCTGTGACTGGCTGTTTGCCTGGGGGTGAAACCTCATTTTCCCTTCTGTGCATAGCGTTTAATTTACTCTAACCTTTGCCACAGAGATGCTGCAAGGACCAAGTGCTGTTTTGTGCAGCATCACACAAGATCTGGATAGGATCCTGTTAAGCAGCTGGCAGTGAACAGGGCAGGTAGTAGTGCAGGTAAGGCAAGACGGGCTGCCCCTTAGAAACCTCTCTCCCATCGAATCCCTATGTTTTGTTCCAGACAAGCTGTTGGGTGCAGGAAGTACAGTCCCCTGAAGTTCACCACATGCACACACATAAACTTTCCATTTCATTTGCAACGCTGACACCCTGTTCCTACAGTTTGCAGAGACTGGGATTTGTTTCAATGGTTTTAACTGGGCCACTGCTTGTTCTTAGTTTCCTGTTGCTTTGATCATGGGTTTCCAGCTCTCCTTGAGTAAGTTGTATCCTCCAAGGTGGATTTTCCCCTTTCCTGTGCTGGGCCAAAACATTCAAGTGACCTTTGATTTTTTTTCTTCTTCTCTCTCCTTTTTTTTCCCTTTGGCCTTTTTTTTTTTGTTTTGTTTCTGACTCGCCATATGTGAGATAATTGTGCCCACAGGAATTCCTTTCAGAGTGCCTAAGCACAAAAGAAAAACACCCGGCCAGCTCTTTTTCTAGAGCAATACAAACATTTCCTTAAACCTAAGTGTCTCAGGAGGGGCATTGACAGAAGGCTCCTTTCACCCAGAAAGCCTGCTCTGCTCTGAGCTGCCGGTGAACCCTCAGCCACCTCCTGTATTTTGACGTCACTGATGGAGCGAAAGTTTTGCCAATAAAAGCAGTCACGTTCTTTGATTCCAGCTTTATGACAATGGAAAGGAGGCTAGAGCCAATCGTGCCTTGGTGGGTTTTATTAATGGAAAAGGGCGGTGGGAGCCAGTAACTCTTTGGCAACTTTGCTCCTTTGACTGCTGTCCCCCTGCATTGCGCTTGGTGGATGGAGAGGAGACCTGCAGGCTTTCCTCGGCAGTGATAGATTTCCCATGCTAATAAGTTCCTCAGTAAGGAGCCCTGGACTAACATTAGGAACTTGCATAGCTTGGGGAGGGCAAAGCGGATCTTAAAACCACCCATGTGATTTGATGGCTGCGAGGAACCATGCTAAGAAAATATCCCTGTCCTCTGAACTCATCTTATTAAGGGAATAAATCTGATTTCTTCTTTGAGCTCTCCTCCCCTGGGGACTGAACTGCTAACCCCTTGGTTTTAATAGATGAGTTATATCCCTGGACAATGAAACACAAATTTTAGTCCTATCTTCAGCAGTTTCCAAGAAAATGAGTTGTGCCCTCTCCCCAGCACAGCTGCGCTTCAGGACATTTCAGTCTATTACTGCACTAACAAGAGGTGGGGTTGCCAGGTAGCTTTTCAGGAGGTCATTTTTCCCAGGTTCAGCATGGTTATGTGGGGAGGAAAAGGGCTTTTGAGTCTGAATCTCACTTTGTGGAAAAGACAGCTAGACATTGCCCTTCTTCCCTTCCTTGCTCTGTCACTATCACTGCCAGCAAATGCCTGGAACTTGTGCTCCGAAACAGGAATGATCCACATTCCATTGACCACTGCATAGCAATAGTGACGAGGGCACGTCTTCTGCTTCAGTGGCCAAGCCAGTTTCAGGGAGGAGCAAAATCAAAATAAAGAGCAAGACAGGCCAGAGCTTGGCTGACAGGTAAGAAAGAAGAGAGAAATGCCAATTCATTGGGAAAGAAGCTGGTAGATGGGCTAAGTTGCTTTTTCTTGCTCCACCAAGCAAGTCGCAGAACAGGCTACAGTGCAAAAGCCCTGGAAGGTCCTTCCCTCTCTACTTTGGGATGCGAGGCTCCGCACCAGGCACACTGAGTGCAGTCAGCAGTCACCCAAGTTGACTGGTTGTTCACGGACTTTTGGTGGGCACCAGCAAGGAGGCAAGCACATAAACCACATCCTGAGCAGTGCACTCCCGAATGCGCCTCCCAAGGAGTCTGTAGCCATAGAGCATATGAAGTGCCTGCACAAAAGACTTTTGAAGCACAGTCTAAGTCAATGTCAATAAAAAATCTGAAAGAGCATAGCTCTTTAGGATTTATTGCATTATTATTTATTCATTGATAAGGTCCTATCACAAAATAGCAATAATAAAATCTTGTGGGAATTTCACATGAACAAAGCCAAAGGTCCAGCTTCCCTGAGACTGTCCAGTTCCTTTAGTCACTGCTCGTAGTCCTGTTCAAGGCTGCTGTTCACAATAACCCGCTGACACAGGAGTGTCTGGAGCTACTCCATCTCTAAGCCTGGTATTCATTCCAGCTATAATCGAGCCTTCAGATACGGTAAAGAAATCTGACTTAATTAAAAATGCATACTCTTTTAACCCACTGGCACAGCACCATGAAAACTAAACAAACAAAAAAGCCCTGGTAAATAAAACCAGGGTGCATCCGGCGGGTTCTGCGTGGCTGCTCTGGGGAGTGAGCAGTGTAACTCTCTAACTGCCAGGAGGTTCCAGGGTGTGCACCAGCACTGTAGCCCATCTCCAAATGTTCCTTGTCTTCTGTGGGGGCACAAAGAGCTGGAACACCTGAAGTGGCCAAAGCATATCCAGAGGAAAGTCCCTGTTATTCTCTGACACCAAACTGAGTTAATTAAGTGATTGTAGGATTACCAACCAGCATATTTAATTTGGCAAGATTTTTGTCAAACTGCCTAATCAAAATTAGATCCAGGACATTTCTGCTCTTGAAACTCATATGGACTGTGTAAGACGCCTTCCTGCCTGGCCTGGTTCAGAAAATTCATAACTTTATCTATCTACAGTAAGTTGGTATTGCTTCGTCTGGAGTATTTTTTTACTTCAACAGCTACCCACACACATACACATGCTTTTATTAATCACCTGTCTCTTGGATTTTTCCCCTTTGCAGAGGGGAAAAAAGCCCATGCTTTAGGGCACATTTTGGGTGTGACATTTTTATTGCTGTTTTTACTAAAAAGGAAGGATTTAATTTCAGCTAAACATCTCCAACATTTGCAGTTGCGGAAAACAGATTTCAGAAGAATCTTTGTAAAGAGACTGTACAGATAAGAAAAAAAAATTTATTCCTCTCTTTGTCTGAGAAGGAATAAAATATCTCTGTCCTCGAAAGCATAGCACTGTAGATAATTAAATCTTTTAAAAAGTGCATAGAAAACCAACTGCATTGAAATATGGTTTAGAAATTGGCATTTGTGGCAGGCCAGGGTGCTAAATGTCCAGGGATCTGGAATTTTTATTACATGGAACCAGATTCATACAGATAAGTTTGATCTATGTAAGGGGGTTTTTTGGTTGTTTTTTGGTGGTTTTGGGGGGAGGAGGGAGGCAGTATAAATGCTAATGTTCCCAATATGCCATTCAAGTTATTTATTGCAACGTGAGACCAGAATTTATAGAGCACTATTAAAATGTCTTGGTTGTGTTGGATCTTGATTGCAGCTGGATTGGCCTTTATATTTATGTTATTTTTTATTAGGACAGGGAATAATGTGGCTGTGCATCCCAGCACGTGAGTGAGTTTATCAAATACGAGGCAGCAGCCGGAACAACAGGAAATCGCATGAGAGAGCCCAACTCCTGGTTGGCAGAAGCACGTTAACCTCTCATTCATGTCACTGAGTTTAATACTGCAACTTTGTAGTAAAAGCGTCTTCCTCGAGCCCGGGTTCATAAAAGTGTTAGTGGTCCTTGATGTTCCCAGCAGAGGATAGTAAGGAAAACACAGCCCTGAATAGCTCACATTGATTGCGGCAAATACAGAGCAGGAGGGTCAGCACCATTTCCCAGCCCAGAGCCAGTGTTGTAGAACTGAGCAGCTATTCATAGCCACTGGACCCTCTCCAAGCCGTGAGTGTAAATTTACTTGTATCATCTTTGCAGAGAGGAACTGCGGTCCCCAGTGCCTCCTGCTTGATTCGGATAGACTGTTTATTTGTTTAGTCCTGTAATGATATTATCCACAGGGCTAGAGCCACACAGGGAGGATTAGGAATTCCTGGAGGAGAAGCTGTGTGTTTATTACCATGACAGCCCCGTGTGACACAAGCCAACAGTTACTTGTATTTGTTCTTACCCGCGCTGAAAACCTGGAGCTTGCAGCAGGGAGGCGCGGGCATAGGATCGATCTCGCAAAGTGGGATTAGCATGCTGGAAACTCCTTCCCCGGCTCTCTGCAAACAGCTCTATCTCAGCTTGCTTTCAAATGTAAATGGCACGAGGGGAGGGGAGACATCAGCGTCTGAAGTCTTTTTAACAATGATAACGACCCCAAACCTGTGCGTTTCACCTGCCCTTCAAGAAAATTTAATAAGCCATGCAACTGAGATTTAGCCTTTTCTAAAAGAAGCCCTGCTTTTCTAAAACAACAAACAAAAAAGCACCAGCACAAAAAGCTCTTGCAGGTATGTACATAAGCCCAGCGAAGAGGGAAGAGGGGCCAAGGGGGAGGAAGAAGTTTTTTTCCCTCTGTTTTCCCTTTTTGTCTTTCTTTTTTTTTTTTTTTTTATTTCCTATTTTAATAAATATTTAATCATGGAAAGGAAGGGAAAGGCCAAAAGTAACAAAGAACTGTAGGTTGTTTAGATTGCTTGGGAACTCCCTCTTTGCAGCTGACCATTGCTACATGTAGGTTAATTTCCACATGGAGCTGGAGAAACTCTATCCCCGGTTTGTGAAGTATGGGTCAGCCGAAGCATGTTAATCTGTTTAGCATGTGTGCTTCGTGGAGGTGCCAGACCACCACCGTGCAAGAGCAGAAGCAGCAGCAGCCATGGTCCTTGGGGGTAGTTAATAAAGACTTTAAGGGAAATAAGTTTATAAAGGTTTCAGTTCATGCACCGTGCCAGCTTTGGACATTTCAGGCTTCCAGCCCTGCGGACCAGAAAGCTGAGAAGTCGCTGGGCTGGTTATAGTAGCCGTAGAAGGGGGAGCGCTGGTGCCGCAGCCTGCGCGGCCAGGGGC
>NW_009648250.1:4514977-4517439 GCF_000708025.1 Charadrius vociferus | reverse complement strand
GCAGGACCAAAACCCCAGGGGGGGGGGGGGGGGGGGGGGGGGAGCCGCTAAACGAGATAATAGCAAATAAAATTTTATGAGTCTATTCCTATAGCCCCACACAATGCAGACTAATCAACGTCTCGTCTGTAGCTCGGGGATGAGCTGCGAGGCATGTGGTGCTCGGGCTGGCTCTCCTTTTCTCTCATCATTTTTTCATTTTCTTTTGAAATGCTAGACACTTATTAAAGCATTTTTAAATAATCAAAATATTTGCTGATGAGTATTTATTTTGACAAGGGTTTTGGTTTGGCTTTCGGCTTCCCGTTCAACTATATAGACTACAGTATTAATTTGCTATAAAACCAAATGTGGTTGAGATTATTCTGCCTCGGCTCTGGATTTCAGTCATTCGGGAGAAATTTCTCTGGTAGATGAAATGAACAGTCACAAGCACATCTCTTTCTTTTTTCCGGCGGGCTTCGCCATGTGTTCCTCAGAGCCAAAGGAAGCCGAGTATTGCTCGAAAGGAAAAACGTTCAGCCAACAGATACATCCCCCTCTTCGCACCCAGAAAACAAGGACATCCATACAGTCCCACGCTGTCCCCATCCTTGCCGTATTTAAAGCACAGCTGCTAAGTGGGCGCTGCACGTTGAGGATCAGAAAAAGCCAAGAATTGGGACAGAGGGGAGGTCCGGCACCGGGCTGCTCCACGCCGGAGGGGTCCCGGGAGTTGCCCCTTCACTCTCCGGGCATTCGGACCCGGGCACGGAGGAACAATCCCCCGGTTTGGGCAACAGCCACCCAGCAAGGCTTTTTCTTTCTTTCAGGCCTGGGCGCTCGTTTCTGTTCTTTAAAGTGTTGTCGGCGATAATATCGCGAGGAAGGAGCCAGGGCCAAGAGAAGCTGCGATGTAACTGCAGCTGCCTGCGGAAACCTCTGCCCGCTTTCCCGCTGCCGGGCGGACCGGCTCCCGGCCGTCCTTCCAGGGATAAGCATTCTTTCCCTTGTTTCCTTTTCGCTAGCGGGAGAGAGAGGCAGTGGTCACCCTCCTGCGTTTGCTGGCCCCGGCTCACCGCCGGGCTGGGGTCAGGCTTCTCTCCGAGCAAACGAGACCAACACCGAAAGAGCCCCTTTTTAGGTTTCCTGGCCTTTCATGCCATCTGCAGTAGGTTGCTTTCCCCTGCAAAGTTTGGGAGGTTTTTTTGCTATAACATTTTGGCCTTTTGGTTGGTTGGTTGTTGTGGGGGTTTTGTTTGTTTTACAACCTTGCACATATTTTTCTCAGCGCATTTGTTGTTGTTGTTGCTGTTTGTTTGTTTGTTTTGGTGTTGTGGGTTTTTTTTGCTATTAATGATGAAAGACCTGGCCGGGACCTAAACCGTGCACTAGCTTATATCGTGGCACTACTCGCCTCTCACTCTTAGCTGTACCGACAGAAGATATTTTCCATCACCTTGAGAAAGGCCGTGGCTCATGCCTTAAGCCCACTGCTGAGAGCAGCCTCACACACCAGTAAAACGGGCTGACACTGAACATCGAGTGTCCTTCTGCCGGGGTGTGCGGGGGGAAAGTGTCAACTATTTCAGAACAGAATTTCGGCCCCGGTTTACTCCTACAGGGCCAACACACGCACACACGCAGATATTTAAGTATTTTACAGGAAAAAATAAATGTGCGTACGGGGTAAAAAGTTTCCGGTACCAAACTGCGCCCCATTCTACTTTCCTCGTTGAAACCTTTCACAAAGTGTTATTTCCTTGGGGAGGATGGTATCACTCGGCAGAGAGCACCGTCCCTTTGCGTGAGAAACCCTTTCCACCCAAGATGTTTAATGCTCTGAGGTACCCTCGGAAAGCAGTCCAGTCCTCCTCAAGAAGAGGAGATCTCCCCTCGGCCCTGCCATTGCTCCTGCCCTGAGTGGGCCCGCTCTGTCCCCACCAGCCAGGCACGGCACCGGACAGGGGCAGGGAGACACACACACACACACGGTCAGTTCAAGCCACCAAAACCCTCTTTATTGCTTTAATGACATACAGCCTATTTTCTTTCCCTGAAGGATATGGTCAGAGTTATCCCGTTGGAAGCAGTCGCTGTACAGCCTGACCACAGGCCAAGAGAGGAAGTTTAACAATGATTTTCGGGGAAATGTGTGTATTCTTCACTTGAAATGTGCTCCTGGTCAGAAACCCGGGCATCCCTCACCCAGCAGCTCTGCTGCCAGGCATCTCTGCTTCTTGTGGAGCAAGGCACTACCACTTTCAGTTCGATCAGCAATGCCAAATCAGGAAAATGAGGTGGGACCTGTACTGGCTCGTGCATAATCGCGATACTTTAATGCCGTTTGACTAGCAGAGCCGTTATTTCCGACAGCACACTATTTTCGGAGACCAGAAGCGTGCCAGGGTTGCATGAAGATACCAAGTTGGCTATCCAGCGATTAGGGAAGCTCAGCCGCCTTCAAGCAGCCTGACCCCCCC
>NW_009648250.1:4511350-4514188 GCF_000708025.1 Charadrius vociferus | reverse complement strand
GGTGTACACGCGTGGGACCAGGCGGGGGGTTCCCGCCGCGCTGCCGGCACCAGGCCCAGGAGCACTTGCCGCGGTTTCTGAGTGTCTCGTAGGGCAAACGGCATTAGAAAATAAAATACCGCGGGCCAATAAATTCCCTCAGCGCGACGCGGAGTAGGCTTCTCACTTTAGAAGTTCTCCCCGTGTAAAGAGGTATTTGGGTTGTCTCCGAAATAATAAATTCCAACAGCAGACAATAAAATTTACTATCACAGGAGTAACAGAAGCCTAAAATATTCCGAACATGTTCCCTGAACAAATAACATAATCCCTGGCACACTGGAACACATGGTTTGCTTCAAACATGTTTCATTTTGTCATCGCATTGAGTGTACAGTATTTCTCTTTGGGTGCAAGAGTGATTGATATCTTTGGAAGAATTGTTTGCAAGAACATGAAAGTTGCCAAAGCAAACACGTTGGAGGGAAGTGTGCAGAAGGGGGAGCAGAAGTATTTGGAGTAGATCTGGGTTTGGGGAGTTCACACAGAGGTGAGACAGCTAGAAGTAGAACAAATAAAAACATTCCGCACACTTCATCTAAATAAATTATATACAAAAATTGCCCTTTTGTAGCCGGCAACAGCACAGTTACCACGCTTCCCTCATGCCCCTATAGAATGTGGGCTGGAAGCCAACTTTCTTCAGCTAATGATTTGTAACTTTTGCTCCACTTGAATGAATCTATTAATATTTAGATCTCTCCAATTCTGCTCCATACTAGTTGTCAGCATTGTTAAACAAAATAATCTATTTACCTTCTGTTGTACGTGTCCAGCAGTGGCTTGCGTGGCTCGATGATGTACGTTAATAGGTTTTTCTTACGCTCCACTGCACCGGCCAAAGGCAAAACTTCACATATTTTGATCTTTCTTTTTTAAAAATAATGTTTGACAAAACTCATTAGGTCGCGCAAACTTTGGGGTGTTAATTTAATAACTTCCATTCCTGAAGGACAAATATTTATTTTAATTCCCCTTTTATCTCTTTCTGCCATCAACATCTGGAGAAAGTCCTTGCTCTGGCTGGTTGAGACAGCCAGACCACAAGGGTACTTTGGCAGGGCATGGCGAGGGGTGCCGTATTTTCAGGAACGTATTTCCGAGGCCAGACCCCTTGTTTGGGCAGACGTAGAAAAAGAAAAAGAAAAAGAAAAAGAAAAAGAAAAAGAAAAAGAAAAAGAAAAAGAAAAAGAAAAAGAAAAAGAAAAAGAAAAAGAAAAAGAAAAAGAAAAAGAAAAAGAAAAAGAAAAAGAAAAAGAAAAAGAAAAAGAAAAAGAAAAAGAAAAAGAAAAAGAAAAAGAAAAAGAAAAAGAAAAAGAAAAAGAAAAAGAAAAAGAAAAAGAAAAAGAAAAAGAAAAAGAAAAAGAAAAAGAAAAAGAAAAAGAAAAAGAAAAAGAAAAAGAAAAAGAAAAAGAAAAAGAAAAAGAAAAAGAAAAAGAAAAAGAAAAAGAAAAAGAAAAAGAAAAAGAAAAAGAAAAAGAAAAAGAAAAAGAAAAAGAAAAAGAAAAAGAAAAAGAAAAAGAAAAAGAAAAAGAAAAAGAAAAAGAAAAAGAAAAAGAAAAAGAAAAAGAAAAAGAAAAAGAAAAAGAAAAAGAAAAAGAAAAAGAAAAAGAAAAAGAAAAAGAAAAAGAAAAAGAAAAAGAAAAAGAAAAAGAAAAAGAAAAAGAAAAAGAAAAAGAAAAAGAAAAAGAAAAAGAAAAAGAAAAAGAAAAAGAAAAAGAAAAAGAAAAAGAAAAAGAAAAAGAAAAAGAAAAAGAAAAAGAAAAAGAAAAAGAAAAAGAAAAAGAAAAAGAAAAAGAAAAAGAAAAAGAAAAAGAAAAAGAAAAAGAAAAAGAAAAAGAAAAAGAAAAAGAAAAAGAAAAAGAAAAAGAAAAAGAAAAAGAAAAAGAAAAAGAAAAAGAAAAAGAAAAAGAAAAAGAAAAAGAAAAAGAAAAAGAAAAAGAAAAAAAGAGAAAAAGAAATTTCCAGTGCTAACAAGGAAACTTGCCGTATGACGCCCACGAAGAAAGCAATGTGAAACATGTAAAATGTAGACAAACATCAGCCACCTGCTGATTGCAACGGACTACCAGACATACAGCTGCAGCTGCCCCTTGGTCTGGGCAGGGAGCATCCTCATCCTTCATCTACTTATTTCCCGAAAGAGAGAGGTCACCAGCATCAGGGTTTCCCCTGGGGCTCCAGAAGTGTAGATACCGACCCTGGGAAGATGCTGCACTCTCTAAAATTAAGAAAACTCTAAAACTGAGTAAAACCCATCAAACTCTCAACTACCTCTCATGCTGTCCTTTGATTCTTGCAGGCCGGGCACTCTCTCCTCACTGTCTCTTGGGCACCTCCGGAGCTGCATTCCGTGGCGAAGGGCCCCAGAATCTGTCCGTGCTGGAGGGGTGCGGGCAGGGGCACAGCCCATGAGCAGGGACAAACGACACGACCTCCTTTTGGGAAGGGGTGACCTCCCTCCTTCTATCCTCAGCGTCCCGGCCCGGCAGCCGGGAGAAAGTCTCCTACCCGTACCCCGGGGCCTAACACCCCTCCCTGGCGGAGGGGGCTCCCCTCTCACTCCCTGTGGTGGGCGCCGGGGGTGCCCCCCCCCCCGCGGACCCCAGCGGAGCAGGGGTTAGGTCCTCCGGGAGCATTAAGTGGAGAGATGCGCTGTCTGCAGCTGAGCAGATCTGTTCTCTGGAAAGTTGGGGGGGCGGGGAGTAGATTCTATATCCCTCAGGGAAATATTTGATCGGTTTTGTCCCTCGGACTCGTCCTGTTGAGTTCACAGGGATTAGACGTGAAACAGCGTGC
>NW_009648250.1:4510881-4511226 GCF_000708025.1 Charadrius vociferus | reverse complement strand
CCCCCGCCGGCAGCGCCGCCTGATTGCCGGGGCAAAGGGAAACACACTGAGCAGATCCTCCCAATTCTCTCCGCTTCCCCTCCCCAGCACAGGGTCTCTAGAGAAAGTGACTCTGGAGGCTTGGAAGAAAAGGGAAGATGCCACCGGGTTTTCCACACTTGCCACTCCCGTAGGTCTTTCTCCCACGAGATCCCACCCACTAGCGACTCAAAGGGGCCTCTCCTGGGGGTCGGCAGGGAGAACGGGACACAGATAATTTCCCCTGGCAGATACGACTGTTTCTCCAGAAGGGCCCGACGGGTCATTCTTTAAAAAAAAAAAAAAAAAATTAAAAAAAACCCTTCC
>NW_009648250.1:4508442-4508718 GCF_000708025.1 Charadrius vociferus | reverse complement strand
CTGGGAGGGAGGAAGGTGTGGAGGGAAACAGCGCGGGTGGTTTGAGGAAGGCTGAACCTTTAATTGGGCGATAAATCAGGGAGAGGAGCATGGGGCAGTGAGCGCAGGTGTCAAAACAGAGGAAAAGTCGGTCGGGCAGCACGGCAGGGCAAGGCCTCCTCGCCCCCTCCCCCGCTAATATCACCCTGGTAAGTCCGCAGACGGGACGGGGAGGGGAGCGGGGGGACAAGGCATGATGGCGAGTCCCTCCGGGCCACGGGGTGGGGGGTGGGGGGA
>NW_009648250.1:4506034-4507391 GCF_000708025.1 Charadrius vociferus | reverse complement strand
CTGCTTCATTGGCGAGCGGCCGGGACCGGGGTCTGCCCCGAAAAGCGTGTCCCGGTCGGCAGGTATCTGAACACCCGGGGAAGAGCCATCGAGAGGGGAGTCGTGCTGAAAGCGATCTAAAGAGGTTAATTTCCCGAGAAGGGCCGCCCTTTGGCTTCTCGAACAGAAGCGGGAGGCAGAGGGGAGGAGGTCTGCGGTTTGGTGTTAGCGGGGCCGCCGGCTGCCCAGCGCTTGCGGGACCGTACGAGGACACACACTCGAGTGCGCTGCCCCACACGCAGCGCCGTCTGCACGGGGAAAGACAAGCTAAGGACTTCCAGGAAGGCGAGGAGGATGTTTGACAGAACCCACCGAGCTGCCCCAGGCGGGATTTTGTGCAGTCAGGCTGGAATGAACAGTATGAATTATTTTCCACGGTCCGTAATTTCCGATCCCGTCCACTTTCGAGCAAGCCGGTCACCTGACATACCTGCCCCTTCTCGCTCTGCGCTGGACATTTTTTTTTTTTTTCCCCACCAATGGTCCCTTTAATCGCGAACTATTGATGCGAAGAGACTACTTTCCTTTACCCCTCCCTTCGTGCAGTCGACAGGTGGAATTTCACTGCATACACCTATATTAGAAAGCCATCTGTTTCTTCTAGCGGTTGCTAAATAAGCAGACGTGACAGTGTTTATTTTACGAAAAGAAAACCCAGGGAAGACACCTCATTTATCTTGATTGTGTGTATTGTATTTGGTGTATACAGGTGTGCATGTGCTCTCCCGTACTGAAAGTTGAGAAGCAGAGCTACGTCCACCGCAGTAGGAAGAGCGACATTCCCGGGTTTTACGAAAACTTTCCAAAGCGTGAGCATTTGCTGGAGAGACCACCGCAGTGCCACAGATGCGCGGGCGCGGTTCGGTGGCACCCCCGGGGCCCGGGCACACACGCCTCTGAACGTACAGACGCGTTTCGATGCACGCAGATGGTTTTCTGTTGCGCGGAGGGGAAAGAAATACCTTCGGGTTAACCGTGGATAAGGCTTTCCCAGTCTCAGACAACGAATTAATGCAACAACTGAAATCTCTATTTATCCTTTTGCTTCCAACATAAATTGTATAATTTATCATCTAAATATGGGGCCCCGCAGACTTCTGCATGTCGTTTTGCTCCATCAACGAAAGGGAAACTTAGAATCAATTCAGCAGGTCTCTTGTGGTTTGGAGAAAGGGCAAGTTTAATTATTTTGATTAAAAAAACCAACACAACTTTCCCTCTGAATTCAGCTCAGAGATATCATTTCTGAAATTGGCTAGACACTGCCTCTAAAAAAAAAAAAAGAAAGAAAAAGAATTAAAAAGTCTTCCTTACAGTC
>NW_009648250.1:4504589-4505002 GCF_000708025.1 Charadrius vociferus | reverse complement strand
GGTCCCGGGGTCCCGGCGGTGCGTGCGGCCCGACACCGCGTCGAAAGAGGAGCGGGGAGAAACTTCGCTGCGCATGGGGAAGCCGCTGGTAACAAGCTGAAAAGCAGATCTGCTTTGGTTAGCAAGTCCCAGCGCAGGGAGCGTTTGGCCACGATCATAATTTCCATGATTTCTGTCAAATACAATATTATCAGAGACTACCGAATTACTTACTGTAAGTAATGAGGGAAAGTATTACATACGGAGCGGAGCCTCCGGGCCGTGCCAAGGGACTATTAAACCACTTTCCAACAGATCCCTCGCACAGGCCTCAGTCTCGGCGGGGGCGACGGTGTGCTCTGCCCTCGCCACCAGCGCTGCAAGAAAGGGAGCAGATGAGAGCAGGTGAGGCCCTCGCCCCCCCCTTTCACCCT
>NW_009648250.1:4503702-4504346 GCF_000708025.1 Charadrius vociferus | reverse complement strand
GGGGGAGGGTAGGGGAAGCTTCTTTTATAGGGGATGTGGGAAGGGACCTAACACAGTCCTGCTTGTGAGAAACGTTATACAAGATGCTTGAAAAGAAATAATTTTTTAAAAAAACGTAATTAAAAATATATAAATCACCCAACAGAAACAAAGAAATATGTGGAAGGAAACGTTTCTGGATAGAGACACTGTGTGTGGCATAGAAAGCGATTGAATACATAAGGGCTTCATTAAATTCCCAATAGATAACATTTGGCTAAATCTATCCCTAGATTAAAACTCTGCATAATAACAACATAAACTAAAAAGTTTCTTTTTGTGTGGTCCTTCTGGAGGAACTGATTGAAACATTAGCCCCCTTTTAGAGCAATCCCCTCCCAATTCAGCTCCAGTAATTCGTCTCTCAGCCCTACGGGGATATGATGAGAAAAGGAGACGGGTTAATGAATCCACACTTTGTAGCTGGGAGGAGGAGAAGGAGGCGACACCATCCTGTTTGTCCCACCAGCTTGTTTATTAGGGGCCAGCCTATTTTGGAGGAGTTGTTCGTCCTGCGAGGACTACACGTCCCCTCTGTTCGCCTTGAAAGCCGGGGAGGGGGGTGGGGGGGGAACTGCGAGCCATTTGCATGCGAATGGGCGCTG
>NW_009648250.1:4501062-4503128 GCF_000708025.1 Charadrius vociferus | reverse complement strand
CAGCCAGCAGCCGGACCGACCGCAAGCGGCATCCCTCCTCGGGGAGCCCGGTACTGCCGCGCTCCCGGCTACAGCCGCCTTCTCCCTCGCAAAAACCTTTCCCTGCTTCATTTTAGCCGCATAGGCAAGGGGCGCCTCAGCCGAGCTCAGTACACCGCGCTGGACCGGCCCGGAGCATCCCCCCAGCCGGGGTCCCGGCGAAAGGGAGTTAATCAGTCCCTCGAGAAAAGGATGCGTTCTACCCGAGGGGTACGTACGCGGTGCCTCTGGGATCTTTCCCTTTTAGTTATAAAAATTAAACTGGACGCTACTTCCTTGTCCTCGAAGGGACTCTGGATACTTAAAGAGGCCCTCCAGCTGCAGACTGCAAATGGAGCCCAGCAGAGATCTTACCTCCAGTCTTTTCCGCTTATTGGAAACCATTAATTTAACCCTACCTTGCTACAAACGAAACAGAAAAGCATCACTTTTCTATCCACGAGAATACTTAAAGCCAAGGCGATGAGGTACTTCGATACGTAAAAGCATGTAAGCACACAACGTTCCCCTCCTTACTCCAAAGACTACTAAAAGGCATCCGTCCTATTTTTTTTCTTTTTTCTTTTTCTTTTTTTTTTTTTTTTTACGGAAATTCACGTATTTTATTCCTGAATCTACTAAATTATTATAAATACAGTCGTACTTGAAAAGTACGATTTGATTTGAAAAACGCGTGTTCCTAGTCCACAATAAGCAACTACATGCCTACTCTTAAAACCTGCCGTTGCCTTTTTATGCCTAAGCTCCGAATATTTCAGGCCAACTTTTTGGCTAAAAAATAATTTTAGTCTATGAAATAGATATCTATCGGCCTTATGACGTTAAGACAAGAGTTCAGAATCGGAAAAAGCTGCTTTCACGGTTTGTTTCGTACTCTTACATATATATCCTTACTTCAATAGCTCGTGCACTTAATCAGCTCCTCACACGAGGATATTCCAATGCTCATTTATATTATATGTATTGAAAAGTAGAAACACATGTCCCTATTATTGTCACAGAAACATAAGTGTCTAGGACAAATCTCTCTGAAGTTCAGTACGTGCCCCTTATTAGTAGTATTTTCCTTTGGGCCTCTTGGAAACCAAACTCTGATGCAGTTGTGATTTAGAACACACCCAAAAGTATAAAAATAGTTTTAAACCGGCTTTTTAATCAACCCCCTGATTGGTGCCTTACAGAACTGGGCTTTACTCCCGCGAGAGAGGAGAGAGACTTCTATTTCTATTTATTCCCTCTTTTGTCCTTGCTCTTTTTTTTTTTTTTTTTTTTTTTTTTTTGTCTTTCATTCTCTGCTAGGGTTAACAATGGTTTGACTGCAAAGATCATATTCTGATCTTCTTCTTCGCGGTCAAATCCAGACATAGTAAATTTCAAGCTGTAAAATTCCTTGGCTATTGTGCTATTAATCCCGAAGAAAAAAATATCAATGTCCCAAAGAAGGGAGAAGCATTAAGGAGGGAAGGGTCCGAAGCCAATTGTTTGGCTGGGCTCCTTTGGTCTTTGGGTTTGGTTTTTCTTTCTCTTTTTTTTTTTTTGAAAATTAAAAATTTTATTTTTGAAAATGTGTAAAAATTTTACATTAAAATGGTACAATAATACTTGCCAGTAATTTTTAACAATATTCCTTGTAAAGAATACGCATAAAGTACAAAATAAAAAACTCCGTAAGTCTATTATAATACAAAACACAGGTTAAAATAAGAAATGATAATCTTGACTTTCTTCTGTGTAAACATGTTAATCTTTTCTTTTCTTTTATAAAAGTACATGAGACAAGTGTACTAAAATGAAAAAGTATTGCTTTGCTGTCCTCCCTCAAGCCTTTTTTTTTCCTGTACATTACTGTTTTCAAGCTCCTAGACCTGAGAATCTCTGAACTTTAACGGTTTAGAGATATTATTTATCACCATTATTTTTTTTCTCTTTTTTTTTTCTTTTTTTTTTTTTCTTTTTCTTTTTAAGGAGTAAGGAGTAACTTTCCAATAGCGTGACCGCCTGTCCGTGCAGCATCTAGACCCGGCTTT
>NW_009648250.1:4496328-4497974 GCF_000708025.1 Charadrius vociferus | reverse complement strand
ATGGTTTAGCGACATCTTCCTCCTCCCTCTCCCCCCCGACTCCCCTGAGTTTAATTCATTTAAGAATGAAATCAAATATCTTCCGATGTCAACCTCGCAATCTCTCAAAGAACCGCCTCCAAAGCACACCGCTAATCTCACAGTTTATTTGTAAAACTATTGTTTTTAACGGGAGAGAAGCAACTCCCTCCATTATGGGAAACACTAACAGAATTAGCGTTACCTCTTTCGTATGTAAAGGAAAACAATTCACCGACCTTTAAAACGCGAATTCTGCTGTAAGCGTAGGAGCAACACCCCCGAGAAAGGGACACAAAGGATCGGTTCCTAATTTAAATCCCACCGTTCCCAGTTTCAGGTGATACATGCGAGGACAACAGCAGAACGGGCATTCGCTTTATGCGAGGGCTGGCAGGGGAAAAAAAAACCCCAAACAAACAAACAACCCAAACTTGGACATAAATGCAATCACTGTGGTCTTAAAAAGAAAAGCTTTCAAAATTCCCATCGCTCCCAGCTCTGGCAGGATAACCCACGATCAGGATCCGATTGGGCTGGGAGGAGTAGGAGAGCATTTTGTGCTCCGGCAGAAATAGTTGTGAGAAGGGCGGACTGATGCCTAGCGTCTTTGCTGCTCAAATCTCGCTTCTCAAACAACTCTCACACACCATTTTCTTGAAATACGTTTTCGATATATTGTACTAATCCAAAGCTACAAGCCACCCTGTTTCAAACCCAGTTCCATGGATTTACAACATAATCCTTTCTACTATTTCCAAATAATCCTATTTACATTTTGCTCACTACTCAGGCGCAAAAGAATACCAACAAAAGTTACAAAAGAGGAATAATAAAAAAAAAGAACCCCCAAACCCAGTAACTGACTACTATGTTTTCCTGTAGAAGGATTGATAATGTCACTCGAGATTTACAGTTCATATGAAGTAAAATGCCTCTTTGAATTATTTTGGGGGTCCTAGGGCAAGTTACTTGAAGGCAGAAAGAGGACTTTTCCTCTCCAAGAGGTTTCTCCTACTTACAAAGAATTAGTATTTTTCCTTCTTACTCCCTTTTTGTTCTTTTTATTCTTGCTCTTCTCTTGGTCCTTTCAGATGTGCCTGAACGTTTAAAACCGCCTTAAAAACAAACCCCACACTCTTAAACAGGAAGAACGGTGGAGTTTAAAGATTTATGGAGAAGAACCGCTATAGCGAGAAACCAGAAGAGCCGGATCTGCCCGCGATCTCCCGCTAACGCCCACGCAGGACGCTCCGGTGTTTCACTGAGCATGTGACACCGGCGGCTTTTCGGCAGCACCGGGTCCTCGGGACCAGCGCGACTGGGGCGCGGGTCCTCCTGGACGTGGCCGGCCGGGGTGGCCTCGGCGCGGGGGGGACACGGGACGACACACTGGGGACCCCCCTGGCAGACGTGGGCAATACTGCAAGCCCTCCTCTGACGCCGTGGTGGTGGCGGTGAGCGTCTTGCTTTCTGGGCAGCAGCTGAGCCAGCCCCCAGCGCGGACAATTAAGACTCGGTGTAATTGCAGCCCCTGGAGATCGCGACTTGTCGTTGTGCATCTTCCGCTCCCTCCCGCCCCAACCCGGCAGGTGCCTTCTCAAAGGGGCAAGAAAGAAAAGAAGGAA
>NW_009648250.1:4493060-4496239 GCF_000708025.1 Charadrius vociferus | reverse complement strand
GGTCGCCGTGTGCCGGGGCAGGTTGCCCGGCGTGGCCCTCTGCCCCAAAGAAGCCCCCGGGGAAGGCAGGGCAGGGCAGCACCCCCCCTCCCGGGGACTGAACGGGACCCGATACCCTAAGGAAAAGCAGCTTTTTGGGTGAAATCTGAGAAACCCCTCTCTATGGACAGGCTGGAACTTCCCCGACCACCTTCCCACCCCCGCCCTGGGGCTCTGCTGCCCTGCAGTCCTCCTCGGGACAGCGGGGTTGCCCACCTTTTGGGCCACACACCCACCCGTGAAACAGCCACCCCAGGCCCAGGATCTCAGGGGCCGTCTTCCGTGATTTCTTGTTGGTCGTAAATGATGTACTTTTATAACATGCACCTAAAACTGCAGTAGCACAGATGTGAGATGTGCAATACAGGTACGGTTGTTTTTTTTTTTTTTTTTTTACTGCTTAGGCTTATTAATATTAATTATAAATTTGAATTATATATTATACACACAATTACTGCATGCATATACACAACACCCCACGTTCTGTCAGCACAATGCATGCATGGGATCAAAGCACTCCGATAACCCATACAAGCAGTCCTGGTGGCTCCTCCTCTTCACCCAAGCCCGTGACCCTCCCTGGCAGGAGGGCTTGGCCCCTACTGTCCACAGCTCCTGCAGGGCAGCGAGGACAGGAACTTCCCCCCAAAGCCTCGTCCCTCAGGTCCAAACCTGAGAACGGGTTGGGTATTTTGGCAGCTCTGCACTGCTGGAGGTGGCCAGACCAGGGGCATTCTGGCTCAGTTGGTGTGTCCAAGGACACAGGGCAGGAGCCAGACTAGGTAGACCTACCATTATATCCCCTTGATGTTTCCCTTGTTCTGGGGGCCAGTGTCCCTTGGGACCCCCACAGCACCCCAGGCCACACACCTTTCTACAGCTGGGGAGCCTGTGCCCAAGCAGCAGGGTACCCAGGAATCCACATTGGGACAGGGGATAGATGAGCCTACATACCTTCTGTGGCCCTTTACTTAAAATCAAAGAGCACTGTGGGCACCACCTAGGGCACTTTCAAGCAGCCACAGTGGCACACTGGTTGAGGTGCTCTGGGTTTTTCAGAGCTGATCCTGATCATGAAGAAGGATGCCAGAGCCTTCTTCATCACCACACAGGTCAGGTGCCTGGTGGTGGTGTGCACCCCTGGGTGATTTGTTGACTGTGTGGCTAGGTGCAGCCTGTGGAAAATGAGGTAGATCCTCGCCACCAGCTACACATACTGGAGCTGCAGAGCCTTCCCTGGTCCTGCTGCACCTTGCAAGACTGCAACACCAAAGGCTGCACTTCTTTTAGCACGGCCTTGTACATCTCCACACCCAGATTCGAGTCTTACATGCAGAGATGGACTTTCTGTTATTGAAATAAAACCATTTCTTGAATAATTTACACTTTCTGTCAATGTAGTTCCTTGGGCCAAAGATTGGATTGGATTCTGAGCTGCTTATCTCACAGAAAAAATAAATCCTTCAGCAATGACCTCACAACAGGATGGTGGTCTCCATGACAGGGACCATTGCGGTGATAGCTGTGGTCTCTATTGCCCAGTAGAACAGTGATCACCATTTTAGCTCCACATTTTTGTGGGCTAATCCCCCCCTTCCTTTGCCATATAGTTTTGGGGGAAGGTAACACTTCCCTTAAGCCTTCTGCAGAGGCAGGCTGGAATTACAAACAGTGTCTGTGTGACCAGGCCAAAAAGCAATGCATCAGTGAGGAGTGGCAGCAGTCACCTGCAAAGCTGCAGAAAACCCTGGGGTCTCCTGCCACACCTACTGCTGAAGAGTTTGTCACCCTTGGACATGACCTTACTTCCCCCCACCCCCCCTTTGCCAAACTTTGATTTTTTCTTCTTGACCAAGTTCATTACTGTTTGTTTTTTTTTTTTTTTTTTTTCCTTTTGCCCTTTGTCTGTTAATTCTTGCAGGGCATATACATTTGCTGTGGCAGGTGAAAGTCACTTCCTTTAAGGCCCTTTTGGGTCTTTAATTTCTGTAGAATGCAATTCAATGTTCTCAGGACTCTCTGCAGTTCTCATCTAACAGAACACAAGAAGAGTTTATACCAGGTTAGATCAAGACCCTTCTAGCAGCATAAGCTGACTTCAACCGCAGACAGTACCAGATGTTTAGGGAAGAATACAAGAACAGCAGAAGCATGTAAAATTGATTCCTAGCTGCCAAAAATCTAGGTTTCATTTTTTTTTTAAGCCAGAGATAACACCTGAATTTAAAAGCCTGTGATGGAATTTCTTCTGTGTTTTTTTCCAGCCACTTTTTGATATCATGTACATTTACACCACTGAACATGTTCTGTGGTGAAATGTTCCCCAGCTCTAACCGCACTTGGTGTGAGGCGTCTCTTTTTGTTTGCTTTAAGCCAGTCACCTGCTCATTTAATCCAATGTGCTCTCATTTTTGTACTAGGAGAGGCAAGCAACAACTGTTGTTAACCACCCTCTCCCTGCTGTTCACAACTTCGTAGGTTTTATTGGTCAGCTCTTTTTCAGGCTGAGGGGTTCAGCTTCAGAATCACTGGATTAGCATGGAAGTAATTCTGTACCCCTGACAATCCTTGCCATCCTCTCCACCTTTTCACGTTCAGCTCAGGCTGATTATTATTGTAATAATCCTCCAGAACAGCATGAGATGCCTGAATTTATTTTTCCAGTTTTCATTTCAACTTATTATTTCTACTTTTTTAAGACAGTGTTGATTCCCAATGCTAGTGGAGGGTTATCTGATTTTCAAAATGGAGCACTGGCTATCAGAGCTGATACGGCAGGGTACTTGTCACATGAACAAATCATATTTGTTTAGGTTACATTTGATTTCATGACTCCACTGACTATTGAAAACCTTTCTAATATTCTCTGCATAAGCCCTGAATTCTTTGTTGTAGACAAGCTCTGGCAAATTAGGAGGGAGATCCCGTAATTAATATCTCAGATATTTGAGACATTTTCCATTTAATTCTGTAGCAATGCAAGTAAGCCCCGAAGGAGTATGAATCCATTCATAAATGCAGTGAATATTGGCAGGTATGCTCTTTGTTCACTTAGAAATCCTTGGGGACAAGCTATACTGTGATCAAAGACAGAGACGATTGATTTTTCCATCGAAAAGTAAGTGGGTGGTGCATTCCTG
>NW_009648250.1:4489783-4493031 GCF_000708025.1 Charadrius vociferus | reverse complement strand
ACAGATAGCTGCTGCAGAAGGAGGAAGGACCTCGCTCTGTCCAGCCTCCCCATCTCTGGACACCTGCGCTCACCACTTACCTCCTGCCGAGCACCAAGCTGGACCAGGAGGCCTAGAAAGCCAAAGGCAAAATCCAGGATGAATCGCACCTTCACAGCTGCCAAGACATTAGCCAAAGGTGACGCATTGACAGCTACGCATCTAAAGTGGGGCAAATTTAGTCCTGATTCATCCTGGGCTAAATGTACCATCCTTGGGTAGGACTATGCTGATTTTGGGTCATGTCTTAATGATGTTTCTGACTTGTAACTAACTGTCTTGGCAGCGGTCCAAACACGTGTGTGATCATGGCTTAAATGATCGAGTTCTCTTGAATTCTCTGTATAGGATGTCTACAGGAATAATCTGTTTGTTTGAGTCCCTGACACCTGTGCGTGTATTTAAGGAACCATCTTTTTCATGCACAGCCAGTGAGGAATGTGGTGATTTCTGACTTTTACCTGTTCTCTAGCAAGGTCTTCATTGTTAACTAACATGAAAGCCTCCCTAGGCAAGCCTTTAACAGTCCGACTGATGTGAACTCCCAAGTATTCAGCAAAGCCTGTTTGAACCATGTTGAGCAAAGGCAGGGGATTCTTCATGTAGCACTTCTCTGACTCCTCTCCAGTTGGCCCCTGCAGGGTGTTATAAACAGAGAGAGGCATCCCACAGCTTATGAAAGGCTTGTGATGTGGCTTGAAGCCCAGGTATTTTGGGTTGCTGAGTTTAAGAGTTACAGGCATGGTGAGAAAAGGACACTGTTTGCTGAGGAGTACTCTCTCTTCCTTGCCACTGAAGTGTGTTACGGATTACTCCATACCACTCACTAGCGCGTGGTACAATGCTGCAATATAGGAGATGAAAACGAAACTGCACTTAAGTTCAATCTTCCTGGGCTCCATTTGATGTTTATATGTTTAGTATCTCTCAAAAAGTTAAGAAATCTTCAGTGACCCTTATGTCTAGACTGAGAGATGGTTTCTTTTGCACTCATATCTCCCACAACTCTTGCTCCTATACTCCATAATGTCGCTACTTTCCTCCATCGAATTACTAACGTATATGCATATTTTTCCAAATAACTTAGTGCTTTTCCCCTTATGTCCTGGAGCATCTACACTAGGAACGATAACATTATTATTCCCTGTGGTGCCCTGCTGATGTGCTATATACTTCTGCTTTCTTGAGTGCTGAATACGGCATTCTTTTGAACAAACATTTCCGAACAAGATTTTGAATATCAGACAGATTTCCTTCACTCCCTGAAAACACACTGAATATGTGTTCTTTGTAGTCACTGGCAATCAGGGCAAACATTACTTCACTTTAGCCTGATCACTTATGTTTATGATCTGTGATTCGTTTCCTGAATACGATGATAACTTAACACCTCTTCTCAACATACCCTGTTATTACTTACTTACTTACTTACACTGGCTGTGTCTTTCAGGAGAGCTTTTCCACTGGCATTTTAACAGCAAATGTTGTCATTCTTCTGCCTTTAAACTTCCACATAATTTAGGAGACAGTTTTCCTGATTAAACAGTATAATGGTCTTTTTTCCACTCCTATGTGGCTTCTGTGCAGCTAATAAACTTCACTTTAGCAATGTATATTCTTAAACAGTTTTGAGATCCTAACTTTCACCCCTTTTCAGAACTGAAAAGATGCTTACTGAGCTCAGGCTCTGTTTCAGGGCTACAGGCTTTGGATCTGTTTCACTTCTCAACAGAAGTTCCCCAGCTACAACTAAATCCAGGTTTACTTTTATGTTTCCCATTATGCAATTACACAAAAAGGAATGGAGAAAAGAAGCCAATACTATTTTAACATTCTAGAATAGTTTCTCTGTGATGCAAAGTTTGTTTTTTGAAGGTCTGCTGTTTGATGCAGGAAATGTAATCAAATCTTGCGGAGTCCCTTGAACTGCAGTTCTTGAACTGCTCCAGTTGATTCCTTATACAACTCAGTGATGTGGTTTTCAGCATAATTTGTCTTCGAAATCTCACATGAGGGAATATGAGATCATACCTCCAGCCCAGTTAATCCTTGGCTGACAGCTGGGATGGCATTTTCTACAGATTCTATCTTGGAATAATCTTTCTGTGACTCATTTTCACTTCAGTATTTCAGCCTATTAAAACATTTTGCATGTTTGTAATCATCAGTTGGCCTAGTAATTCTGAAATCTTTCTTATATATTGATGGCAGACTGTGTTAAATCTGACGCTGAAGTATTTATTGCTTTTACTTTCAATAGCCTTCAGTGACTTGGGTTGGGGTTTTTTTGGTTTTTTTTTGTTTTTTTTTTTGTTGTTCATCTTGGATCTATTCCCTTTTGTTGCAGGTATGTTGCCAATTTCATCTTGCAATAAATTTATAAGCTTTCTTTTTACTTTAGAACAAACTCTGTCCTCCCCCAATCCCTCCCCAGATCCCCCCTTCCCCCAAATCCATTTTGTTCCTTTCCTTCTGAATTAGATACTAGGTTTGCTAGTTCAGATACAGTAATATGGGCTTTTGCCTCCCCTTTCTGCAGGTCCCTCCACCATGCTTTACAGCTGTTTGACCATCCTTTAATTTTCGGCTGCTGTATCAGTCTGCTGGGAGGCACAGGTTGCTCTTCAGCAGCGCTTCTTGAAGCATAACCTCCCTGAGACTGTCTGTCGCCACCAGATGGAGTAATTTCGGGTTTATCATTCATTTTCACTAATTGGGCACGTCTCGATTTTAACAGCAATCAGAATCTTCTGTACAAACTAACAGTCAGCTCTGGTGTAGTGAAGAGATACCATAAGAGCAAATAAAATTTACACGCACACATGAAAAAAGAAGCCTTGGCTCTGGGAATTACTAACGTGGGAGCCTTAACATTAATCAATAAAGAAGGATAAATTAATTATTAACATAGCCTTACAGAAACAAGAACAAAGGGAACAGTTTATGGAGGCTACTCCAGAGAAGAACCGGTTTAAGGGCCATTAAAACGCAGGATGAGATGGCAAGGTCAGCAGTGTTCGTTCCTACTGACGCCAGGAGGGCCCCCGGGCTCGGTGGCGGTGATGATGGGGGCCGGGGCCACGGGAGCGACACGGCTTCTCCTCTCTTGCGTCACCCGGTGGGCACGTGTCGCACGACGGGAACGCCACCCTTCTTGCCCCATACATCCCGCCTGTGGGCGACGGGTGACACTTCACAGCCCCGTCGCC
>NW_009648250.1:4473929-4489254 GCF_000708025.1 Charadrius vociferus | reverse complement strand
GAGGTGCAGGGGTGTGGTGGTGGTGATGGTGATAGGGTTTACGGGTGTGTGGTGATGGTGGTGGGGGGTGCAGGTGTGTGGTGAGGGGTGGCTGCGGAGTCCCTTGTGCCCAGCTGCCCTGCCTGCTGCTGTGCACTGCCTGACCCGCTTTCCGTGAGTGCTGTTGTTGCTTCCGCAGATGAAAGAAACAATCATGAATCAAGAAAAGCTCGCCAAGCTGCAGGCCCAAGTGCGGATCGGTGGCAAGGTAGGAACTGCCTCCTTACCCTGCCCTCTGGACTGCATGTCCCTGCATGCACACTAGGCCTAGCATGAGGGGCCCTGAAAACTGGGGTGGGGAGCAGCCCTAAGTGCTCTCAGCATGGCTTGGCTGTCCTTAGGGGAAGCTGTGCTGCTGCAGGGATCTTGAGAGTCAGTTCCATAGAAGCAGTATGTGGTAGCTGAACTGCCAGTCTTTTCTCTTTGGGTTTGTTATAGTATATTACAGGAGACTTGGAGCCTACTTTTAGAAGGCATGTAGGATTTGAAGTGAGTAGACCTTACAGCAAGTGAGCTTGGGCGTAGTTTTCATAGCAGCTTGTAGAGAGTTATGTTCCAAACTCTCATGAGAAGTCTTAAAGATGCCTATGGCTGTTTTTTTGTATGTTAGCACAAAGTTGGAAATTCTGCTCTTGTCATGCTCTTGTAATTGTAGAGAACATGCTCAGATGACCTCTTTATTTTGTTATGATACCTGAATATATGTAGCTGTGTGATTACTTATAATCTGAAAATAAAAAAGTATGTTTAATATAGTCATATGGTAGTAAAGTTTTTAATTACAGTGTCAGTTTTAAGGCAAGAATTGGTAGTAATTTTTTTTATACCCGGGAAAGCGTACAGAAAATATTTTAGAATACAAGCTATTCAACAGAGCTCTTGCTGACAGAGTTTCCAGGAACTTTAATTCCTGTGTTGATTTTTTTGTTTGCCTTTAGCTGCAGATTTAGGCAGCCTTAAGTCAGGGTTAGTGTAGCAATTAACTGGCTTGGTGATCTTGTGTTTTCTTTGTATGGGTTACTGGTTAAGTAAAAAACTGCTGTATTACGTTGATGATTGTGTGCATGTTACCAGCATATGTTTATTGACTATAGAGGCTTTTAATGTTTGTCATGTAAGAGTATGCATTCAGATTACAGCTCTTACAGCTTTCTGGACAATATAGGTCATTTAGAGACATTAAGCAAAGCTTAGAATATGCTGGTAGTGCTGTCATTCAGTTTTAAAATTGGCTTGTGAAGTACTTTGAGTGCTTGAACTTGACTTCTCTTTTCTTTTATAACTGGAAAATTATTATTGGGATTCTTCATGGCATTGTCACCATGTAAGTGAGGTGGGTGTGGAGGGGGCAAAGGAGCAGGAGTCAATTCTCCCTGGGTGAAGAGGTTGCACGTTGCATCCACTGGGAGATTTTCATGATGTTGCAAGGCTTCAGATCTCAGAAATAAGCTAAAAATTGTGTTTAGGTGTAGGGCTATTGTAGTACTGTGTTATGTGAAATTTAAGATTTTTGTGTGGAACGCAGCTACAGGTAAGTGTCACGGTGCTTCTTCCAGATGTTTTTTAGGGGATGAGTTTTTTAGGGCAGATGAGTCTGCAGTATTCCATTGGTGGTTTGCTGTAACCACTCCTTTTTATTATAGAGGTAGAGGGGTGTGAAGAGCATGTCTCAGCATGATCAGGATAGAATTTGCTTAGTAAAAACCTGTAATCTTCAGAATCTTAAATCTGTGGAGATGAAAGCAGCAGCCGTTCATTTAAATTAAACTCAGATTATCTGGTTTGATATCTATGTTTAATACAGGTAAAAAGGAGGTATACGTTCCTACATAGCCTTTGATTCAATACGTCATTTTTTGAAATTGAGAGGTTTTTTGTCCAGAGAGACTTGATGTATGCTTTATGTGACTCAGTTCCTGGGTAGTCAAGGTACTAAAGTAAACCCATTTCTGTTTTTTTTTTAGTAGTTTTCAAATTGCTGTATGTGCCAACCTGATAGTAGTAGGGAATGAATACCAAGCTTTCTAGACAAATGACTAAACTTTTCAGCTGTAGTCTTTTGTGTTAGTTTCATGCGAATTTCATTAGCATTCCTCATTTTTTGTAATTGGATTATGTTAGAGGCGTTAGTGTCCAGCCAGTTTTCTAACTTCTACCAGTTAACTGAACATGTATTGCAGCTATTCATATAGCTAGGCAGCAACACATTCCGTTACTGCTTGCAGGTGGCAAGTGGGCAACTGGAGTAGAAGGACCTAGATTAGTAGTTAGAGCGTGTCAAAAGGGAGCTTAGTTTTACCTATACTGAGAGATTTTATGTCAGATTTTACTGAAGGATTGTGGTTGTGCAAGGAAGTATGGAATCACACTTTCTGCTTTTTTGTACGTTTATATGTCTTCTAATATGGGACAGTTATTTCCCTGGAGAAATCTAGTGCTCTGGGTCTGTAGGGTAACTTAACCTTTGCTTGATTTGCTTTCTAAACAGAGGTGGTCTGGAATACTATGTAGAAGTATTTTTTTTAAAACGCGTTTATAAAGTATTTTTGGAAAATAAGTGTTCTTCAAATATGTTAGCCCATCAGATGGGAGATGTCTATTTGGAATAAAAATTGAGTACTTTCAGTTTTCTCATATTCATTTAGTAATGATGTGTTGATAAGTTTATGGCCTCTCACTATTATCAAAATTTGGCTACAGTTTAAGAATGGTGATCTAAGGAAAAATTCATAAGTTTCAGAAGTTACCTAAAACTACACATTCTTACGTTTCATGCCTGTGATAACAAGCAAAGGTAAACCTGTAATTTTTGTTTTGTTATAGGGATTCTCCAGCATCTCAGAATTGTGGAATAAACATTCTCTGATGCATTGCTTCCTAAAACCTCACGCATCTCACAGACGTGTGCAGCTTGCCTTACAGCAAGCGAAAGACTGCTGCAGTGCAGTTGGAGGGGTGGGGTTGTGTGCACTGCAACACACAAGTAGAACTTTGTATGTTAAGTTGATTTGTAGATGGCTGCAGAGTAGTTACGTGGTCCTGAGGATTAGAATTTGAAGAACTACTTAAGTTTTAATTTGTCACTTTTTTTTTTTTTTTGCAAAGGGTACTGCCCGCAGAAAGAAGAAGGTTGTCCACAGAACAGCTACAGCAGATGACAAGAAACTTCAGTTTTCTTTGAAGAAATTGGGTGTCAACAATATTTCTGGAATTGAAGAGGTAATTGCTTCAAAAGAAAAAATAGTTTTGTACATAGAAATTGAAAATCTATCAAAATCAATTTCCTGGTAAGTAATGGCCTAAACTTGTCTGTAAATTATCAGTAGGTCTTTGTTGAGCTTTAAGAACTTCAGTTTCCTGTTGAATTGAAAAATCTTGTTGAACTGCTTCTGATAATGGATTTTTTTTCTTGCAGGTAAACATGTTTACCAACCAAGGAACAGTCATTCACTTCAATAACCCTAAAGTTCAGGCATCTCTGGCTGCTAACACGTTCACTATCACTGGCCATGCTGAGACAAAGCAGCTGACAGAAATGCTGCCTAGCATCTTAAACCAGCTAGGAGCTGACAGTCTGACCAGCCTGAGGAGATTGGCAGAAGCCCTGCCCAAGCAACGTAAGTTGAAACTTGAATGTTTCGTGCTGGCAGCTGACATGAAGCTCATTTGTATAGCAGGAGCGAAATTCAGTGTGCTCTTGCAGTCTGCAAGCGTATTATAAAATGCTTATAAAGTAAATGGAACTCTTAAATCTTATTTATAGTTCAAATCCAATTACGAGTATAAGTGAATAAAGCAGAGGCACCTGTTGGCATGTTTTGCAGATGACTTAAGACTGGAAAGCTGTAGTCATACTTGATTTTGTGGTAGTTTACTTCTTGATGTGGCTACCATATTTTGACATACGTCTTTCATTAAAGCTGGGTAGATGAGTTATTCTGGAGGAGTTAGGTTTTAAAAAAAGATAAACTTTGAGTATGTCTGTTTTGATACTTTGAATGGAAACAACAGTAATGGGGAAAGGGACTTGAGGACAGACGTCTTACAACTGCTTTGCTGCCTCACAGGTGTGGTGAAGGTATTTCTTGCATGGTTTTTTTTGATAACTAGAAGGGAACGACATAGTATTTTAAGGAAGCATGTTATAATTTCTTTGTGTGTAGAACAGTGTAGAGAACACGACTGGCATGAGCATGGAGGTAGAGACACTAACTTCCCGTTCCATCCTCACATTAGTAAAAGAACATGAACACTTGTTCCTCCTAAAACTGTGTGGGAAAAGTAGAGGAGGAACTTAAGCATGTGGTGTTTGGCAAAGGTGCTGCTGCTACAGGGTGAGGTTTAGGAGTGAAAGACAGGCTTGTTGACGCTGGGAACATTCCTCGTGTCCTGCATGTACAGTTGTCCTACTTTTCTGAAATATTTTAAGACCATTCCTTCCAAGGTATGGAACATCCTAAACACAGAGAAAATGGGAAGAGCATATCATTATGTCCAGTTTCTGGTAATTCTGAACTTGATTGCTACATTTGTCTTCCTGTGCTTTGCTGCCAACAAGACCACCTGTTTCTAAAGTTGATGGTACTTCCTTTCTGTCAACTTCCCACTGAAAAAGTCCTCCTAGAAGTAGTCTTCAAGAAGTGGGGTAGACTGCTTCTTTTTCCATGGAACTTAGGTCCTTCCTTCCAGTCTGTATCTTCCTTGTGGTAGTCGTAGGGCTTGGGGGGAAAAAAAAAAACCAAACCAAAAAACCTCAATTTAAAATAATCCCATAAGATCTCTCTTCTCAAAACAAGGTGGGTATATTTTGGATAAGCTAAATTGTGTAGTTTTAATATTAGGGAAGCTAGTTTAAAGTGCTTGCTTTATATGAACTAATAAATGGCTGTTCCTTTCCACTTTGCGTGGATGCCAGAGTAGTTGCACAAACGTTTCCATTCAGCATTGTCTGCTAGATCTGTGTTGTGGTTTAGGCCAAACCGGCCACTGAGGATGTGGGGCACCCCAGATGAGACCAACAGATGCTCCCCCCCTCCTCTCTTCAATGGGAGAGGCAGAGGAGGGAAAATATCAAGCTCCGAGGGTGACAGTCATATCACTGGCTGGCACTGGGGAAGCCTCAGACTGGACTCAGTGACAGATCCAGAATCCAGTTCTTGTCTGGATTCAGGATTGGGATCAAAGGCAGACGAACAGAGAGATGTTGGCCATTGAAGAAAGGCTGACCCTTTGATCCCTCAGCTTTTATACTGAGCATGAGGCAGATGGGATGGAATACCCCGTTGGTCAGTTTTGGGTCACCTGTCCAGTCTGCTTTGCCCTGCAGGTGCGACCCCTCTACTCTTTTCCACTTCTGACCCTCTAACGGGGCAAATAACCAAGTTATCTGCCCTTGGGTGTTATAGCAGTAAGTGTAACAAGCAACAGCCTCTCTGCATACTGTTCCCTGGCATCAACTATAAACATAGGTCTTATCACTTTGAGAGCGAATATTGTCTGCACAATATGCTGTTAGTTTCAGTGGTTAGAAGAGGCCCAGCTAAGAAGCAAAGTTATTAAACAAAATTGGTCCTGTTTTACCTCAAACTGAAAAGTGTCTGTGATGATAGCATTTGCAGGTGCTAAAGTAAACTTAGTCAGGTCTTGGGGATGAGAGAGAATGCAGATGATTTTGGGGAAAATAACATGGTTTGCTTTTAAAATGTCATATTTGACACTGAGATGCACTTAAACTGTAACAATTTTCTGCTGCTAAAAAAACAGAAGGAGAATTATCAGTGACCTTGTCCCAAGCCCTTTCAGACCAAAGTTTATGCATTCATCCGTTTTCATTCTCTAGAAATCAGGGTACAGGTCTAGTAGCAACCCATCTCTTTTCTCATGATTTTCTTGAAAACTGAGAAGGGTTAATTAGGATAAAGCTGAGGTGATAGAGAGTATGAGGCAGCTTACCATTGGTAGTACAGCTAAGAATAGCAGTAATAGTAGTGGCACAGGCACTCAGGGACCTGAGATACCTATTCTTAGCATTATACTGCTGCAGTTCAGCAGATGCTCATTGGTTTGCTGCAGTGGATGTGGTTAAGTATCACTAGCTCTGCCTAATACGATGGGAATGGTTAAGAAGTTACTGAGTCAGCAGTGATGTGGATCAGAACACGTGGTTACCTCAAACACCTAAGTGTAAAATTGTCCATCCAGTTCCATATTCCTTTAATATTGCCAGGAAAGAGTATCTTTTAAGTACCTGTAGTCATGTGTATCTGCCTGCAGCTTCACAATTATACCTCAGTTTTCCTTGAAGACCCAGGATCGTAAGGTCCTTTCTTTTCCTTAAAACTTCATGATGTCAAATACATAAACCTTGAGAAACGTGGAGTAGTCAATAAACCAAACTGCTTTTAAGAGAAATTGGTAAAATCAGTCGCCGCGCTTGTGACTGAAAATTATTACCGTTCAAGGTGCTCAGTATACCTAGATGCAAGGTGGTGACTAGTAAGTTGGTTCAGCATGCATCTTCTCTTTTCCCTGCTGGCTGGTTTGAGCATTATCGAAACAAAATGACAAAGGGAGTGTGAACTTCCTAGGTTAGCTGAATATTTTTATTCAGGAAGGGAACTGGATAAAGCATTGCAGTTTAGCTCAGAATCTTTAATTTTTCAAAAAACACAAAGCAAAACCAACTAATCAAGATGCCTATGGTGAGCTTGACTGATGCTCTTGAACTACTTGCTCTTGCAGCTGTGGATGGAAAAGCACCACTTGCTACTGGTGAAGATGATGATGATGAAGTTCCAGGTAAGAGCAAACATGCAGTGGAGGAGAAGGAAGTGAATTTTGCTGAGAGATTTTTCTAAGATAATTATTTAATATTCAATAAGAAGGGTGGGAAGAAACTGCCTTCTTGGTATCACTTTGCCCAGTTGTGTAGATAGTGAAGTTAAATGCTCGTAGAATTGTGCTCTGTAATGAGCCCTCCAAAACTTACTTCGTTGAGCAAGAAGAGTGAACCATGAAGCTCTTAAACTATTTCATTGGTATTTTATAAGCTGACACTTTTTATGTTATAAGCACTTGATACGAAGTAGAAATTTGGGGGGGAAAAAACCCCAAACCACTAAACGCCAAAGCATTTAGCAAAGCAGCAGTGAGTTAAAATTTAATTTCAACTTTCTTCTTTTTCTAGATCTTGTTGAAAACTTCGATGAAGCTTCAAAGAATGAGGCAAACTGAACTAATTGTCACTTTCTGAATAAAGTTAAAACTTGAAAATGCTACATGGAGCTGCTATTTTATATTGTGACTGCTTTGATTTTATTTCTATTTCCTGATGAGGTCTCAAGATCTGTGATATTTGGAGACTCCTTGACCCTGCAGCTCTTCAGTTACTGCTTGTACACAATATTATTTTTATGGCCTGATTGAACAAACCTATGCTTTGAAATAAGTCAGATTGCTAACAAATCTCTGCCTAGACACAATTTTTGAGTAACTTGTATACAAGCAAAACGCTATCTTTAATGAACTTTGGCATACAATAAAACTATAAAAGAAACTTTATGGTGTGTGTTTTTGTCAGAAAAGCAGGAAAAAATGGCCATAAATATTAAACAATCATAAAAGGTCGTGCTTTTCTGCATAGTACCTTCCTTTTGCTGTGTTAGAGAACTGGCTTCTAAAAAAACCTTTCTGTACATAATGGAGCATTTTAGACTTAATTGGTGAATTCCTAGTGTTTGCAAGACAGATCTACTTAATAGGTAGCTCTGAATTCTATAAATAATTATTGGTGGTTTAATACAATATAAAACATGCAAGTTGAGAGACAACTTGAGAGACAACTTTGCTTGGCCTTGGAAGAACAGTGGCAAGCTCTTGGCATCTTGGGGGAAACTAGATAGTAATGTTAAATTTTTTTCTTCGGGGAATGTTTAATAGGGTGTAAATATTCAATGAGTTAAATAGTACTTTCCTGGTATTTTAATTTTACTTATCTTAAAATGTCAATTGTGTGTGGGAATGAATTATAGAAGGGGGAAAGCCTTAACAGAATTGGTAATGGCTCTTAATTTCTGTATTTAGCATCTTCCAATCTATTAACTAATAACTACATTTGTATGTTTTCAGGAGTATATTCTTTCTATTGCTTTTCTGTGTTCCAGAGAAAAAGATAATTTGGTTTTTGGGTTCAAGGAACACTTTTCAAATTCCAGTCTGACCTTTGCATAGCTGGAGCCCTTAGGGGTGAGGGCTAAACTTCATGTCTGGGAGTCTGGTGTGAACGATAGATGAGAACACTTCTATGTTAGCTTCTGTTATAGGACAGAAGAGCACTCAACTAACAACCTTCTAAGGTTGTCTCTAGAGAAATGCTTCCAGAAGGAGAAATTCATCCTGACTTGTGCAGGATAAAATTCAGGGTAAAACTTTGCTATAGTCATAACAGAGTTCTCCTTGTGCCTGGGAAAGGGTGGGGCTGTGCCTGACTTGCCAAGCGTGTTTGTCATAGTGTAAGTCATTGCTCTTGGGAAACAGTGGAGGAACTTGTTGAAGCCGTGGTTTGAGGTAAGACAGCAGTCTGATGTGAGCGTGACATGGCTGAAGTCAGGTGCAAGAACTTGCAGTAAGAATTTCAGTTTACTTGTCGTAGTTTGCAAGTACTTTATCGGTAAATTACTTTTTTAGCATTGACTTAATTAAAATAAAAATGTGTGTTCATTGAATTGTGGCAATAAGGTAGAAAAATGAAACCGTGCAAATTTGAGTTTTGAAATGAGATGGTGACTTTAAGCTAATTGGTAAAAACCAAATTCTACGGGGTTGTAAGGTAAAAGGTAAAAACCAAATTCTACGGGGTTGTAAGGTAAAAGGTAAAAACCAAATTCTACGGGGTTGTTTACCACACTTCCTGTTACCTGTCCAGTCAATAAATGCGAACTAATTCTTTTTTTTTTTTTGAGAAATCAAGAAATGCGTTGCCCATTCTGTGACTCAAATTTCTAAGTCCTCAGAAGTACTTCCTTTAAGCTGCTGTAGACTTGCTTATGAAATGTTACATGCTGGTTTCTGTCTCATGAAGTGACTTTGTGTCTTGCTTTGATGGATCTAGATAGTATTAGCCTTTTCCCCATTGACATACTTGGTACTTAAAAAATAAGGTCCTTGCTAAAACAATCTTTGAAATGCAAAATAATGCTAATCCACTGGTAAGCAGCTGTGTGACATGTCTGTGGAAGAGTATGTGCTGGGTGCACTCCCAGTCAGGAAATACTGGTGTATCTCCGCATCCCCAAAATGTCTCTGAGGATCAAGATATTATTGAAATGCATTCTTGATTATAGTAGTTTCTAAAGGAAGGAGTTCTCTTGTTGGAAGTTTATAGCAGTCTTTATGTCTAAGAATTAAATGCTCAGACCTGGACTCAATGCTCTGATTGTTTTCTCTTAGTAAGGAGTTCGGTTATAGTCTTCCTAGTCTGTCATTAACTGCTAGAAACTGAATATATTTGTGTTGATGTTTTTCATTAGCTTGAACTTCTATGTAACCATACTGTAATTATGCCATTACAGGTTCACATTTGTAGTCTTGCTCAAGGAAAATGGCTTCATATCTCCATTCCAAATATCTTGAACAATGGAGAATCAAAAACAGATGCCTGCATTTGTATTGAAACAAAGATTTGTTTGAGCTTTTTATTTTTAAAAAGCGAAGGGAATGTTCTGGTTCTGTCACATCAAGCTTTGTAACAGCTTGACTCTAACGCAGTAGTGGGTACTAGTGAGATTTTTTTTTTATCTTTTGCAACAGATTTTTAGAAGTAGCTTCATAATTGTTAATCTCATGCTTCAAGGGCTGTGCTCTAGGTTAAAATTAGTATATTCTAATAAAAAAAATTAAAATCCTTTTGGAAGATGGTGAAACTATGTATTTTATTAAGTTAGTGTGGTGCATATATAAAAAAAAAAAAACAACTTCCTGCTGTGGTTTTAAAATAACAGTTTTTAAATCTCTAGAAGATTTTTTTTTTTAAGTCTTGTGAGTTTAAGGTCGTGACTCAAGAAATGTTCCCAGTGAGAATTTCACATAATTAGTACTGCATATTTAACATACGTGACCAAGGAAGATCACTTGACTTGGTTTAAAACGTTCACAGCTTGATACCTCAAATAACAAATCAATACTTGAGTATCTTACTATGTTGATTTGCTGGGGCTCTGGGGTAAGTTTGTGCAGTTCCCAGTTCTGTGAAATTTTGTGCTAATAACTGTGATTGAGAAGCCAGAACATGGAAGCTGGTTGATCATCCTGTTTGTGAGAATGGATTCGAACAAGTTCTGAAATTACAGCATTAATATTCAACACCGGTAGGAAAGCCTACAGGGAAGTTGGTAGTGATGATGACTAGATTACAGCCTTAAATGACTGGCAAGATGGTGGTATATGTAAAGAGGACAGACTTTTAAGCTAGGTATTTCAAATGTTGGTAAGTACTCAATATGTCCTGGACTTAAGCACATGCAGTGTGGCTCCTGATTTTTCTAAGCTACTCTTCGTTCCTTTCCAGATCTATTTCAGCTGCATCCAGCAATTTGTGAGAGTTGCTGAAAATGTTTTCCACTTGATGTGATAGCTGAAAGATCCTGACCTGTAACAGAGATTGGACTCTGGGAGGAAGTCCTTTTTACACAAAAAGGAGCTGATAGGTGAACAGTCTAGCACGAGGGAGTATCATGATTAGTTTGACTGTAAGTTGGACTCAATAACTTTAAAGATGCATAAAGTGGATGCATCTGCAAGCTCTGAGAATCAGGAGTATAACTACTTCTGTGTATTCTAATAAACTTCAAACTGTTTTTTTTGGTAGCATAAACTACTTGTAGTCTTATCGTGAAAGTCTTTCAGCGTTCTGTTAATGTTATGCCTTCATGCATGGATTATCATTAGAGAATAATGTTACTGAAAAAAAGGAAGACATCTTAAGTAATACTGTTACCATATTGTCTTGCTATAATCTGGTGGGTTTTGGGTTTTTTTTTTTTGGTGAGAAATAGATTTAACAGATGCAACTTACGTATTGCCTTTATATTACAATGAAGGCATCCTGGCAATGAAAAAGCCATTTGAACAATGTTTCTGTAGTGCAGGGATTAATAGTACTTTTACACATGAGTTACAATGCAACCTTTTGCATTACTAATGAATCTGAACAAGTCATGGGTTAATGGGTGTTGTAATGGTATAAGCACTAATCATTATTTTTATAGTGTATGTCTATTATTTCCTGTGTAGATGGAAGGCAGAATTCTAGGACATCTGCTATTCAGATCCTGGGCTGGTTGGAGGTCAGTTTGATCTTGCAACACAGTACTTTTGCTTTTGATATCCTATAACCAACATTTGCAGCACTTTACTCAGAGTCAGGGATTTGACGTGCTATGCAGGATATTGGCAGATAGTGGTGCAAGTCGTTGCTGCGCTTGAAATCCCTATTCTACATTTCTGTTAAGTATGAGGAGTGGTTTTAGGGTGTTTTTTTGGGTACTGGAAAAATGTAGATGTGAGTTGTGCCCTGCTTTCCCAGTTTTTAGAAGACAGCTGAAGTTCAGTTGTACAAGTCTTACTTTCTTCAGTTGCAGGCTTCTGTAAGTGTTCATGGAGCTGCAACTGAGTTAATGATGCCTAGTGGGCTTGTGCTGGGTTCTCAAAAAATTCAGCCATGTGCACGTGAGCAATCTCCCGCTTCACAAGCAAGATGTAACTTGTGGCATATGTTCATATCTGCTTATTATCACTGGGTTTAAAATGTTGCAATAAGATTAAGCAAGATTTGAAGGTGTTGGAAATATCTACTGAAACAGGAGGAACTCTGGGTTTAAGCCACAGCTCCAGGGAACTGTGGCTAGTCCTGCTATGCTTCCCTGCTATTTCCAGCAACTGCATCAGGCAATTGCAGAGGTAACTGAGTATGGCTTGAGGGTCAGATCTTTTCTCAGCAGTAGCGTTTTGTGGGCTGCAGTTTTGCAATGAGTTCCTAATAACCTTGCCATAAGTAAAACTGCCACTACTGTGCAGGACAAAGACAATGTAAAGATGGTTGTGTGAGCCAAAATCTATGCTAGAACTGTGACATTAGTGTTTGACACCTGACATCTGTGGCATTACACATCTGTTGAGCTTAACTGGCAGTCGCAGTAGAATGGTCTTGGTAATGCGTGTGGGGATTATCTTCCTTATCTCCTCAGTATTGTTACCTCTGCAGGACTACCAGGAGTTAAAAGCAGTAATGCCTCTGTAGAGCCACTTAGTGATAAATTGTGAGCAGACTTGCGTAGGTAGGAACCATATTTACAATATTTATTGTTATCAACTACCTTTTAAGGACTTCTTCATTTGTGCTGATTTCTAACATGGTTTGGCTTCACCTATACGGGTCAGTCAGCTCACACTTTGTTGTGTTACAGCTGGGGGATTCATCTGTCCCCACTGGGCGTGAGTCTTGTGTAAACATATGGTGAGAAACAGCTACTGCCTCAAGGTTCCTGATCCTGTAAAGGTAATGGGAGCGTCAATGTTTGTAGGATTCGTACCTGAACTGAAAACGAGATGAAGTGAAAAAGTTGAGCAGTTGTTGCAGCAAAGTGGCAGACTCATTGATTTGACGTGTCTGTTACAAGTTTTTATTCCTGAGACACTTGGTGTCCAAAGCAGCAGGGAGGACTTAATGTGAAAATTCATTTATTTCCGTTCTGGCTGCTTTGCAGCAAAAACCCACTTATTTCCTAGTGTTAGGAATCAGGAGATGGTGCAGTTCTTTCTGGTTTAGGGAAGCTCCTAAACAACGTGAAACCAGTATAGCCAGCTCTTGCAGCTGGGGTTTGCCTCCAGCGTATGTTGGGGGCAGCATTTGGGTAAACAATCCCCATGTACATCTGCAGCATTTCATGCTCCAGTAATTCCTACCCGGCAGTGATGATCTTTAAGATTTTTTGTGTGTGTGTGTGTTTTTTTACTCTTTGTAGAAGCTGGAGTAGCCTACAGGTCTTGGGATTCACTGAGTCATCTTCCACCAGCATACAAAATTCAGACTTGCTTAGATGTGACCTCGTGCACGTAGACACTGGTGTCTAGGCTGACCTCTGTTAGGAACTTTCGACAAGATGGATTGTCATTCTGTTTTAGTGTGTCAGCCCTCCCACGTTTGTAGAATAGACCCTCTACTTCCATTAAATTTGTTCCTCATATTTTAGCATTGTCCTATTTTAACTATTTGTACCTTGAACGTTGAGCACTATTATTTGTTTCAAAACCTGATATTGTTTTTATTTTTGCTCTTTCCATTTTGTCCCATCTCTGTAGGTCTCTGGTTTTGTTAGGAAATGCGGTATATTTGACAGACAAACTATGTCAGCAGGCTGTAAGTTAAATTCCAAGGGAGACTTGAGCCTTCAAAGGATGCACCAGTGTATTTTCTGGGAGGCTGTGGATCTTCTTGAAACCTTCACATTTTATATGAGCAGAAAAGCATAATGCTTCTAAACAAAAGCCTTTTTGGAGACAATGGCAATGTTGTTATGCTTGTGATCTTACCCTGCACTCGTGACAGACATTATAGCACAGATGCAGAATAGCTAGGCAAGCTGGTTTTGTGATGCATTTTCAGAAGCAACTGTATTTTGAGTCCTTTAGGTTATAACATTTAAGATAATCTAGGTGTAGACTGATGGCTACGGGTGCAGGGATTTATAGGGCTTAGCCAGAGCTTGCTCATTTCTAAGCTGTGGTAGAAGCCTGGCTAAGTGCTGGCAGATTGTTTGCCTGCAGATTGCACATTGTCCAGTGTCCTCTAGCTGACAATAATATAGAAAGGTTGAGTCAAGCCATCGGGTGGTACAATAGGTCCTCCTGAAACACTTGCAAGTGATATATACTAGAATTTGTGTGAAAATGGTACTGTCCTGGGAGCTATATTTTCTGTTTATGAAATAGAAATGCTGATGTGCTAGAAAAACTTGTGGGCTGTGAAAAGCATGTCATGTGGCTGTATTTTCCACATTTTGATTTCAGTGCTAAAAAAGGAGCACGTGCAATTGGTTTACGTAATGAATCAAAACAATATTCCCCACAACACAGGTCAGGGGGATTTTTTATTCAGAGGATTACTGAGAGATTATTTAGGTTTCTTCTCGCAGGAAAGGGATGAGCTGTACAGCGTGGTCCCACAGCTGTAATCCACCTTGTTGCTGCACCCAGTTTACATCTCCCTTTCCGTCGGGCTCTGCAACCTTTCCCTCAGATTTCTGTGTGCATGGTTGGCTTCATCACTGCTCATCTGCTGAAGACTGACTGACATGCTTTACAGTCCTGTATGCCTGGAGAGTTGCTAGCTTAATTTGGTGACAAATCAACCCCAACAGAACAATCTATTCAGACGTCATTCCTAGGACTAAGCCCTAACAATATCTTTGATCTTTAAAGTTCCAAGTGACTGGATTCCTAATTCACCCAGTTATACATTCATTGCCAGACGGAGCAGCGTACTTCCTGAAAGCGTTATGTGCTGCACAGCAGGAGGTGCATGCAAGCGGAACTGCTATAACAATACTAATGATGATCATTCTAGTGACGGGCTGTGTCTGCACTCCAGTGATTTATACTGTTGTTGTAAAGGAAAAAAAGTCTGGTCCACAACATTCAGGAAAAACTGCTGGAATGCCTTAATCAATCAGCTTCCTAGTGAAAAATGCAAACCAGATTTTAGTCTTATCAGCCCAGTAAATACAGTCTTTCTCCTTTTTTTTTTCTTTTTTTTTTTTTTTTCCTATCCCTTATCCTTGACAGTTTCATGAGAATATGAAATTGCATCTGGTTCATGCTAGGGATTAGCTAGAGCTGTGAATGTGAACTGCTTGGGTGGATCTAGTTACCTAGCATTAGCATAAACTTTCATGGTTGCTCTACTTCTGACACTTTTTGTTCCACGTACTTTTAAAAAACATTTGTGGAAAATAAATAGTAGTTCTGGCCTTATTTTACAGCTGTCTCTTCAGGCCGTAAGTTAAGTAGCATCATCACGGTTTAAAGAAGTGAGCTTCAAGATTGCTTAAAGGTTACTGGAAGAATGTAGGACCAAGGTACAGTAAACCAGCTTTGGAAATCCAAAATTGGTGCATGCCATAAATAGAAGTTTCTCTACGTTGTTTCTCAGCCACATAAGAATAAGGTTCAGTGGCTGATTTCCATCTCCTTGGAGTTGAGTCACAGTATTGCTGTCTGCAGGAATACCAGC
>NW_009648250.1:4472313-4473916 GCF_000708025.1 Charadrius vociferus | reverse complement strand
TGGCACGGGGGAAGTCTTGCATCATGGCCCTGGGACAGTTCGCCTCTGGTCCCACAGTGGGGACCTGTGATCACCTTGCGTGGGTCTTGGAAAAGGTGGAGAGCAGCGGCCCAATCTTTGATCTCTTAGCTCCCTGCTGTAGGCACCAGCTCCCTGTGTAGCGTGGGGTGTAGGATACTGATACTTTCCTTTTAATGCCAAGGAAAAACCCAGAGGAGGCTGAAGGGAGATGAGGCTCTGCCCTGGGAAGGTCTGGTAGGATGTTGCTGCTTTCTGTAGCTGTCTCAGAAACACAAGTGGGGAATTCAAAATACAAGGCAGATGAACAAAGGCGGCAACAGAGTGGAACTAGTAACAGCCCCAGGGAAAACCAGAACAGGCAGGGACCGGAGTGTTACAAAGTGCTCATCAAATTTACATGCAAATAGTAATGCTAACATTGTACAGGATTAACTCCTCACTTGACTGAATTCTCCCCAGATGAAAATGTATAGATTTAAAGTTATGTTTCTGTCACCCAACACTGAGGGGACAGATAGGGTCTTTTACGGAACCTCGGCAGAGTGATGATGGCACTAAATTGTAGTTAGAATTAAAACCTATTTTTCTTAACAGGCAGTTATGATTATTATAGCACAGAATTTCTGACTAGAATGGCACAGGATATCTCCAAGCAGAATCAGTGTTATGCAATTTATAAGTAGCATAATACAGAATTTGTAATACAATTTAACTTACAATTTCTAATCACCTAGATAATAACTTACGATTTTTAATTACCTGGACCCTCTGCAGATTGGGTCAGATTGTTGTCTTGTAGTGAGAATTTTAGCTATTTTCATCAACCTTAAAGTTGTTAGCTTTGAGGTTGTTAGCATTAAAGTTAGTTAGGCCTGTTAACTATTTGCTTTTGCTGAACTTCTGATGCAGGGTCCTGCGTGCAACCATTTTGTTATGTACTTGGCCATATGGTTGGCCTTGGGAATGTTTCTTCACAAGTATCTGGGCTAATTAATAGAGGAACTTTTTGAGATATTCTCATGGATAACGAGGATTCTACCCTTGAGTTGTGTGGAAAAAGAACACCTAATCAGAGAGAGCAGGTGGTGGTGTCTTTCTTGGAAGGAAAACATCCTGGAGCAGACAAGCGTACGAACCTTGAAGATGCTGCTAATTTACCATGTTTTGAAAGGCCTAGCCAACTTGGGAGAAAGTGAAGATTCTGGGTGTCCTAAACTGAACTTCCTTCATTATAATACTAAAAATCATGCCCATAGGCCAAGAAGACCCTTGCCCATATGAAGAACCTTCCCTTGTGCAGGTGTGGTAACTGAGAACAATGACATAACCAATATTATAATCTTATGTAAATTACTAACCAGTCATTGTAACTGGTAGTGTACTGCCTTGTAACTTTTGCGTATAAATATGACAAGAAAGCTGGCACACGGGGTGTGCATGATTTGTGGAAATATTCCTCAGTGCACCCTGGCCAGAATAGAGCAATCTCTCCTCTCCTAACATAGTCGCTGTGTTTTGGGAGAATCGGGACTTAGACCTCTTTTGCAGGTAACAGGATATTAATAAATGGTTTGCTGTATAA
>NW_009648250.1:4460242-4472238 GCF_000708025.1 Charadrius vociferus | reverse complement strand
CCCTGTCCAGTAGGCTGTCACGTTGTCACTGTCCGGCAGCAGTTCTGGTCCCAGTCCCCGCAGGACTTGCAACTGCTTGGTTTTACAGACAGTGCTGTGGGTGCTGTTACGCTTTTCCCTGTTCTTTGGTGGGGCCATCAACACCACCAGGTTGGCCTGGGACCTTCAAGGCCAGCAAGGAAGGGAGTAATTGGTCTGGCACCCAGCAACCTGGAGGCCAGTAGGGAGGGGAAGCAGAAATCTGGTTCGTCTACTTGGAGCACAGGGCCTTCAGGGCCTGATGATGAGGGAAAGGGACTGAATATGTGACCCACTGGGTCCCAGAGAATGGCCGCTTGCGTTATAAAATGGTGTTAGTTACACTAACCGCATTACCAGGGTGGGGAGCAGGAGGTATTGGTCACAGTTCCTTTGAGAATGGCTTTATAGGCTCTAGCATCTTAACTTTTTATAATCAAATATTAACAGTCTATGGTTATTCTTCATTGTCTTTGTTGGTTCAGTTTCTGTCTCAGCTGTTGCCTAACTGTGAAAAAGTAGAATTCCTTTGAGTGGATGTATAAATTTTGATTTCTCCTTCTTACTTCACACCTACATTATTGCCCTCTACGAACAGAGCTGCTGGCTTCTTTAGCTTTCTTTTACCTCCCTGCCAGACAGATGAAGCCTGCCTGTCTTGCACTGTAAGGTTGCTGAGCTATTTCAGCCAGGAGTAGCTGTGAATGAATGTTAATTCTGACAAATGTCATACCCACTGCATTGCAGACGAGTTCATTTGTTGCGTACCCCTGCTGTTGAGTAGACCAGAATACCCTGCAAAGTCAAATGTGAGTGAATGAGACAGAGACTTTGTGCAGCTCTAAAGCACTTGGCTGTTATTACTACATGGAAGTGTGCTAGCCAGTCTGCTTTGTAAGGCAGAGTTCGTGACATCTGTGATTGGATTTGGCAAGAATAGTTGAGTTAATCAGGAAAAGCAACTTGTTTGCTCACGGTCTGGAATACAGTATGCCGTCATTCAAGTTCAAATGTAAAATACTTTAATAACATTCCCATAAGAAATTACATTGGCAAGAGCTTTAAGTAAAAAGTTTTGGAGAGAATCAACTTGGAGTTAAGATTTTGGCTGCAGAATTTTCAAACTCCTCTGGTCACGTGGCATGCCGTGGCAAGGAAACCCTGCTGCTTCCAGACCCGTGTGTGTGGTTCACAGGTCACTCCTAGTGACTTCTGCCTGCTGTCACAGGCTACGGAAATTGGTCACTGAAACAAGATCAGCAGGCTGACATTTCAAAACACTTACCAACACTTGAGTCAGGGGCTTTACAATTTTTACCACTATAAACAAAGAAAACTGAATGCTGAGAAGTATTTACACCAAGAGAAACAAAAATTCGTCATTGTGCCTCAGAGAAACACAAAGTATGTGAAGCATGCTGTTAATATTGCATAATCCACAGTTGTCTGCTTTCTTGACAGTGATTTTTTTCCAGTGAGTAAAGCTTTTTCTTTGCATAGATTTTTTTTTTTTTTCCCCTCCTAGTTTGCTAACTCAAAGTTTTCTTCAGGGTGTTTGAATCATAGCTCATGAAATACTGCTGGCTGTTCCCTGCAGGGCCCCCAGAAGAGCCACAGCAAGCTTCAGTTCCATGTTCATTGCCTTAGCAGCATGGTGTTATGCTATAGAAAGGGCTCTTAATACAGGAAACAGCTTCTGGAAGATGACCATCTTCACCTTTGTACTCATTTCTGTGGGATGCCTGGTGATGACTATCTGACAATTGCTTGAAATTCTACAGCAAAAAGATGGAAGAGATTTTACATTCTGCTGTCTTAATCTACATTTCTCTGTTTCAGTATCTTCCCATATAATCCAAAAAATGCATTTTTTAGGATACATTTTCAGGCAGTAGTTAAGAATTAGTCAGTTTATTTCCTATATATTAAATCAATGCTGCCTGAAGTTCAAGACAAAATATAAAGCAGATATTGAAGGTTCATCATTTAGAACAAGTACTTTCCTGTAACACAAGTAACACAGAAAAGGAAATTCTGTTCCTTGTGCGTACATATATAACACATAAGATGACTTAAAAATTAATCAGAAATGGTTCAGGTTATGCTATTTCAAGAAAACACAGTTTGCATTTTATTTGCGTTGCTTTTCAAAAAACATGGAAGTCCAACATTTGTTTTGACAAAGGCCATTTGTTGTGGTTTTGGTTGGGATGAAGCTGGCTTTCTTACTAGCAGCTGGTATGGTGCTGTGCTTTGGATTTGGCATGGGAAACAGTGTTGGTAGCACGCTGGTGGTTTTGGTTGTTGCTAACCTCTCAAGGCCTTTTCTGCTCCTCCCACTGCCCACCAACGGGGGGGGGGGATGTCTGGAGCCATGGTGTTTGTCTTCCCACGTGATCATTATGCGTGATGAAGCCCTGCTTTCCTGGAGGTGGCTGAACACCTGCCTGCTGATGGGAAATAGTGAATGAATTCCTTCTTTTGCTTTGCTTGTGTGCCCGGCTTTTGCTCTACCCATTAAGCTGTCTTTGTTTCAACCCACAAATCTTTCCTCACTTTTACTCTTATGATCCTCTCCCCCATCCCAACTGGGGGAAGTGAGCCGGCACCTGCATGGTCCTAGCTGTTGGGGTTAAACCACAACACTGTTAAATCTCAGTATTTCTAATATGCAATTTTACAGTAATAGCCATTTCATGTTATTTTAAAATTACTTAAAATAAAACTTCTTTTTCTAGATTTTGATTATTTTCCCTCTTGCTTCCAAAGCATGTCACATTTATTGTTTCTTTCATCTGATTTAATCATGGATGATACAGTAGAGCTGGTGCATACCCTACCTAAAAATACAAGTGTCAAAGCCTGGGAGACAGGTAATACTCACTTAAATGCAGCACGGATTTCACCAACGCCTGCAAGATCAGTTAGATTTTCTTGCTTCAACTCCCTTAAGGTTCATGACATTTCAGATTTCAGCTTTAGGAAAGAAATGGATCTCTGGACTGGTTCTCACACAACCAACCTTTCAGAGCTTAATTCTCACCCAATTTACACCTTCTCTACATCACAGATGTTTCAGTACAGAGTCAGAGAGAAATTTGGCCAGAAATTCAGGTTTAATCCATGCAGGTTTGAAATTTTTTTTTTCCTACGTTTTCCCTTATTGTGTATTCAGTCACTTTGAAATAACAAACTTGGCATTTTGAATTATTTCTCTGGCTCTGACTCAAAAGAACTTGGCTGGCTTATTCCCCAGCCTTCTAGTACCTTTGGTCGGGACCATAGTGCATGTACTTTAAACAGTATTGATTTCTTTTGCATATGTAATGATTTTCAAATAGAAAAATTAAACACACTATGGTGGCATAGTGGTAGACACACTATACTAGGCATACAGTAAGTTACGTAGGTCTGCTCGTGTCTTGTGAACTCTAGGTGGAAAGTCATTTGGAGATTGGGCTCACTACCCATGGTCTGGGGAAGGAAGGTGGGGATTAGGGGTGTATGTATGTGAATAGATGCCAGACCTCTAGTGGACACAACAGAGAAATGCTTATGGAAACACATCAACACCACATGGGGGATGCATATGTACTATCAGAGGAAATGCTGAAAAGTCTCTTTCACAAGCTTGTCTGTTATTTGTGCAAAGCTATCTTGTCCCATCAGTCAGTGCAGTTTTGACTAAGTGCAGGGGTCCCAGAAAATCAGTTAACATTGCCTGCTTTTTCAACTAATTTCAAAATCATACTTGCTGTTCTAACTAAACAGCATCCCTCCAAACTGGGAGATGAGAGGCTGAAGAGCAGCCCCACAGAGGGGATCTGGGGTTTCAGGTTAATAGCAAGTTGAATATGAGTCAACAGCGTGCCCTGGCAGCTAAAAAGGCCAACCAAGTCCTGGGGTGCATCAAGCACAGAATAGCTGGCCCATGGGAAGGGATTGTCCCACTCTCCGCTGCACTGTGTGCTGTTTTGGGTGCCTCTGTATAAGGACATTAAACTATTACAGTGTGTCCAGAGGAGGGGAACCAAGATGGTGAAAGGTCTTAAGGGCAAGACTTAGGAGGAGCAGCTGAGGTCACTTGGCTTGCTTAGCTTGGAGAAGAGAAGGCTGAGGGGTGACCTTATTGCAGTCTACAACTTCCTCAAGGGGGCCAGCAGAGGAGGAGGTGCTGATCTCCCCTCTGGTCACCAGGAACAGGACACACGGAAATGAAATGAAGCTGCATCAGGGGAAGGTTCTTCACTGACAGGGCAGCCAGTTGCTGGAACAGGCTCCCTAGGGAAATGGTCATGGCATCCAATCGAGGAGGATCTGGATGACACTCCAAGTCATACGATTTAGTTTTAAGTAAGCTCCTGTGAGGAGCAGGCAGTTGGTCCCTTCCAACTCAAGATACACTATGATTCTGTGATCCAAAGGACTACACTTGGGATGCAGTAGGCTCTGTCTTCTCCTCTCATACAGCTGATGTCTACTTCCAGCAACTGCAGGGAGGATATTTAATGAGCTTGGCAATCTGCACTTGCAATTAAGACTTCCTTATACCAGAGAAATTTCTATTTAGGATACTCTGGCCTAGATGTTTCAGGACTACAACAGGAAGGCAGAGGCAGGTAGAAAGAAATCAAGCAGGAATTAAACTACCGATGTCCTTCAATTTATTACCAACTTCTTAAAAATCAGACAAAGCCAAGAGCTGACACAGTAATATTAGCTAGGGATCTTGAAAACAATCACGCATGGTGCACATTTTGGTATTATTAACAGTAAAAGCATCTATCTTCTATGGTGAGATACCTCAATAGCTAAACAAATTTCTTCTTGTGAAGATGTATCAATAAGGTGATTAAGTAGGATACTTGGCACTGGGCCACCCACTGTGCTCAGTGTAAGCATTTAGATGGTCAAAACTGGTTTTATTTACAAAGTTTTCCAAGCACAACTGACTTTTTCTCCTAAAATTATATAAAATATATTTAAGAAAAAGATGACATATTTCTATGAACAACAATGAAAGAAGAGGAAGAATATGAAAAAGCTTAACTAAAACCAGCAAATAGTTGAACTGAGGTAAAGTTACAAAACAAACAACCTTCGTCACTGATTAGAGGGCTAAAAAGCACTTCAAATCTCCAAGCCAACAACTGACACCCGCAGAAGAGCCAACCATTATTCCTTGATATTTTGAAGTAGCCTTAATAAATGAGACTCGATAACCTGTTGAACTAAAGCCGAGGGAAAAAAAAAAAAAAAAAAAAAAAAAAAGAACAGGTTAATCGGCGTTCAATGGTTTTTTTCCACATTTTTATGGTTGTACTATTTTTTCCCTGGTAGATGCTGGCTTGTCCTGTACAATCCTTTAATAAAAAACCAGACAGGAATAAATTCACCCTGGGAAGACAGTTTGCATCCCTTCAGAAATAAGAGTCTCATATAATGCAAAACCAATACATTCAGTAAGGCAGATGATGTTTTTTGGAGGTGATGATCTGTTCTCTGGTTTGAATAGGCAGATAGCATACCAAAAGAAAATTTTAAGCCTATAAATGGAAAGTAGGCAAGGACGTTTATTACAATCTACTTCTCTGGAATGTTTTGAGCTTGAACTCTTGAAGTAGTCCTACACCTAGACATCTGTGAAATTACTGACCCTCCCATTAGCACAGGGCTCTGCTTGGAGAGGCTACACATGCAGTGCTGAGCTTACTTTTGGAATCAGTTCATTTCCGTAATGGCAGACATTTCACAGCTTTCAAAATGAAGGCAGCATGAAGGAAAAACAATTATGAGTCCCTTCTTTGCCTCTGTTTTCTAAAGCCAAGTAAGGTAGCTCAATTGACTGATCCTGGCACTACTACTATCTGCCTCCAAGATAAACTGGAGCTAGAAGGGAAGGTTTTGCAAACTACATCACATCACGCCTATCAACAGAGCACCAGGGTGAGGGGTTCAGGAGGGCTGCAGGCCTCTTATCATCCAGTGCAACACACACTCCTTTGTATGGGGTGGGGGAAGAGCAGCTCAGCTCCCCTTCTCTAGATCATGGCTGCATCAGCCCTACACACCACTAATTGTGCCCACACATCCAGATCCAGGTCAGTGACATTCTCTTGCTAGGTACCTGGCTTTCTGAGAGAAAGAGCCGATATATTTAGGTGTACTAGCACTTGTAGGACAGGGATCTTCTTACAGCTGCAAAACCTCAATGAGGTCATTACAACAGCTATATAAACAAGGAACAGTAAAAATAAAAATCAAAGAATTTACATTTGCAGTACTCACCACTCCGATAGCCCAAGGCTACAGCCAAATCCATGGAATTGTAGCCAGCGTCTGTTTCAATAGTTGGATCAGCACCACTTTCTATGTAAAATATGAAAAGAAACTCACATTTCTAACAAAGAGAACTGATAGTAAATTATTACAGGTAATTCAGTTTGGGCAGTCTGCTTACCAAGGAGAATTTTTACACATTTCACGTGGTTCCCATGTACTGCATATAGTAGAGGTGTGCCTCCATTCTGCAAAAGCAGGGAAAAGCCTTAGACATTTAATGATTTAGTAGTCTGCAATTGTGATTCCTTAACACACAAGTATATGTCTTTGTATCAGTAAGAGACTTCACAGGTTTTATAAAAATGAGGTTCTGCTTCAGCTCTTCACAACTTCCACCGTTTTTTTTGTCTACTGTTTAGACTGTAAGCTCACCCTTCTACAAGGACTCAGTGTCAGTCTCATTCTCTTTGTACTAGGAAGTCAGAACTCTCTTATCCTATGGAAGTCTTGAAACTCTCAAGTATTTTAAAAGAGGCAGAACAATTTTCAAACCCAAGCCAGTGCTGTGGCCTGTTTCAAATTTCTGACCAAAGCACCCTCTGATATAAACTCAAGCTAGAGTCTTACCCAGTCATACTCATTGACATCAACTCCACAGTCAAGCAGCATTTTGACAATATCTGTGTATCCCTTACTGCAAGCCAGTGAGAGGGCACTTTCTCGCCCTTTCCCCAAAATCTGAGGATCTGCACCCTGGCAAAAAAAAAACAAACCACAAATTAACCACACTTTTTTTTTTTTAATGTGAGGATTTACACAGACCTTAGCTTTAAAACTTTAAGCATGTAGCAGTATTGAAAAACTTCAGAAGGCAAATTGAACTAAATAGTAAATAAGTTTAAGTGTGTTTTTTTCCTTACATTCTGGAGGAGAAACTCCACTACTGCTATCTGCCCATGAGCTGCAGCCCACATCAGAGGAGTAAATCCTTCTTCATCTTTATGATTGATTACATTTTCTGTTTAAAGAAAAAATATGCAACTTAGTACTCCCTTTCACTAAAGCACTGTATGAACTGGTGAAATACACTGACAGTACTCATAGTACAACAAGAATATACTATTAACGGTCTCAATTCAGTACGTTACATGTACAAAAATTCAACTGTACATATTATGGATGCACAAACATCACACTAAAGACTATCACACAACTCAGAATAAGTAGCACTATTATATTGCATATGTTGGCTTAAATCACCAACATATAGCTCTGTATGTCGACTGATTAAATAGAATTGGAAAGCCACCACTAATAAAAACGTTTTCTAAATTACAAAGATCATTAAAAAAAAAATTAACTCTTCTAACAGAACTAACAGATTCTCCCTTCTCATTTCCATGGATTACCTATATAGCTGGGGAGCAGTGGGAGGAAGGGATTTACTTACAACTCCTATTAACACTAATGTTTAATTTCAAAGCCAAATCATAGCAGTGAGTGAATAAAAAAAAAACTGATGTGAAACAACAGTCCACATCTGCAAAGAACAAATACCTCAAATGTCCTTCAATTTGTACCAGGACTGAGGATTTTTTTTTTTTTTTTTTAACACAGCTTTGGGGAAAAAGTCAAGCACAACAGGGTATAAAAGAAAGCATTTAAACTCCATCCCTCTCACCTTGTTCAATACGTGTGGCCAGATATAACATTTCTCCCTGAGCAGCCAGCTGATGAACTGATAAAGCTGTAAAAAGGGAAGCAAAGGAATGTGTTACACCCACCAATTTTCATTCTGCTCTATTTGGAGCTGGACATAACACATCCATTAGCTTGAGCAGTACAGAGCTTGGATTTGAGAGTGCAGATAGTGATTCCAGTTCAGAGTATAAGATGAAACCTATCTTAAAACCAGAAAACTCTACCAAGAGTTTTATAGATTTAGATAATTTTTTAACCAATGTATAATCATACTAGAAAGCAAAGATGCTTCCTACACTAACTCTTTACAAGGCAACATGCTGTCTTCTCTTCTGCTTGGTCAGCAGCAATCCATGACAATCACGGTATTTACAGTACTCTGTAGCACCAATCATCTAATTTTAATAAATTACACAAGACGCACAACTTCTGAAAACAAGTATATGAAGCATATGAAGCATATTAACTTAAAGCTTAGAAAGGATTAGAAAAATCTTTACCTATATTTTTTAAATCAAGAATTGAACCGTTTTGGGAAAATATGCTGCAGTCATGAGTTCAATACAGCAGGTGGATTACTATTTTATCTTTGGAACCATGTGAAATTAGACCACAGTATCTCAATATTTTCTTCCTATATTAAAGTTCATTACAACACCGAAGAAAAGATTGGAAAAATCTGTCAAACATCTAACATACAGTTCACAAAATAATTATTAACAGTAAGGCAGAAAGATACTTACAGTTTACAAGCAGAGGTGTTGTAGAGACTTCATTTCCTCTGTGTTTATTAGTTAGGGTAGTTGATTGTTTTATTGGTGAGAAATGCTTAGTAGTTGAGGGAGTATAAACGTGTCTTACTTGGATACCAGGGGAAGGAGAAGTGTGGATGTTGCATTCAGCTACATTGAACAGAGAGAACAGACAGGATTTTAGTACTACTAAGAGCATTAAAAGCAAGCCGTAGATTCTAAGTCAAACTAGAGAGCACCAGTATCACAAGATCTTTAAAAACTGTGTTAAATAAGCTTTGTGATGTGTGCTTTTTCCACTATGTATCATGAGAGTTGAATAAAGGGTTGTATTAATTTCCAGCATAAAACAATGCTGCTACCCCACACATCAGTATGGCGTAACATCACCCAGAGACAAGCTGGTGTCTAAATTCAGTAAGCCTTTGTCTAGGCTTTCAACATGCCTGGCATGGATTTACCAGGCAAGATGACCCCACTTAGCCTGTTATATCCTTACTAACACTCTCCAGTGCAATAACATGATGCAGCTCTGGTCAGCCATGTGGTCAGGTAACTGCTCAGCTCATCCCTTTGCCCACTTCCTAACCAGTCTACTGCGGAGATGATCACTAATTTTCTTCACCAGGATTTCTTCCACTCCTGTTGGATAAAATTGTAACTGCATTATGAACACTTACCCAGCAGGGAGAGAGATATTCCATGCTAACTTACATAAAATGCAACAGCAGGTCACCACTTAAGACTTCAAGAAGTCAGTGCTGCTGAATTTTATACTAACATTTGTACTAACTTTCCTAGCTCCCTATTAGAATCTAATGGCATTTATTACAGAATATCTATACATTATCTTGGCTTCTAATTCTCAAAAGTAGCTTTAGATTTTAAGAAGTAGCTGAGAAGCCAAATAAGATGCTAACTGATTAAATAATGGAAAGACATATTGAAGGATTAAACTCCATTATTTGCTAAATTGATTCAACACCAGTGTGCACTAGTAATTAATGACTGGAAGCTAATTAACATGCACACTGAATTCACACCATAGAGAACTTCATGATCATAAACCCAAGTGCAAATCTGGGGAGAGAACCAACTAAAAGAAGTAGAGGGTAACAAGATGAAAATGAGATTACATTTTGTTTGCCAATCAAATTGCTACAGCTGACATGATCAAAGTAATAGACCTACCGGGGTTTTTGACCTGCGGTCTCTGGATCCGCAGGACTACTTCTAAGGGGTTCACAAATATTACCCAAGAAAAACAACCCTATCGCTGATGGGTCTAAATTTGCCATTCAGGTCTGCAGCTCCACTAGTAAGCACTTAGGGCCTGCAAATCAAAAAAGTTTGAAAATTACAATGGCTGAACTCCAGCCAAACAATACAAATCAGAGAAAACATCAAAATCCAGAACAAGTCGGTGTTTGCATTTGTTACAGGAAATGGGTCAAATTCAACCTCATGAAAAGACACATCACTAGCAGTCTGAAATATGACAGTGAGCACTGGAAATCACAATTGTTAAAGGGAAATAGATGGAAGCCCTAATTCTGTTGTCTGTTGATACGCTCAGTCATGAAAAAGCACAGATTGATTCTAATGAAGCTGCCCAGCAATGGCTGGAGATTAGCCGCAGCAATCCAGAATTGGAGCAACATTCACTTTTAAGTACTGCAAAGCTAAACTGGCAAACTAATCACTACAACAACTACAGGCTTTGTACAGCCATATTGATAAAAACAAAGTCAACCACATGACCTATGTTATTTTGCTATTGCACTAGTGAAAAGAAAATGTGCTGCAGAAAGCTACTGAAGTTCAAACGATCATATAGTGTTCAGTAGTGTTCTGTAAAGACACACAGATTCAACAATGTGTAGCATGTTGTAGGACACGGTTTTCATAACCAGCACCACCTCTTATTAAATTACACTAGAAACTTCCTGTGCTGCTACTTTTTCAACTAAATAATTAAAATTTTGATTTAAAAAAATTATCTTAGGGAAAATTAATTTTACATTCATATTGCATTAAACATATAATAAAAATGTTAGGGGAAGAAATCTTAGAAAACTATTACTGATTAATACACATATAAGGCAGAGACATTTTTTTTTAAAAAAAAACATAACAGCTTAACAGGATGACACAGTTCACACATAACAACTTGTACCATAAAGTTCAACCTTTAAATAAGACAGATGCGACTTCAAGGTCAGAATTAACTTGGTCTTGAATATTTTTACTGTCCTCCTCATTCAAAGATTTCACAAATCGCGAGCAGACATTCATATCAAATCTATTGGGCAAAATGAATTTCATTCCCATGGCGACACTCTGAGCTGGGCCTTCCTCTGTGCTAGATTCAAGCTGATTCTCCACTTTAATGTCCGGCATGGGCGGAAGGCTGTAGCTAGTGGGACATTCTTCTACAATTAGTTGGGCCCCGGCATCTAAGTTTGCTGAAGATGCCATGGCCTCAGTCTTGTAGAATTTTTATGCAAATTGTTTCTTCATAGTTTCTAGCCAAGAACAGTTCCACCCAGCCAAGCTGTATCTAAAGAGATCCGGACATTTGAACAACCTGAAACTGAACACATGTAACATAGGTTAACAACATTCTGGTGAAGTAATGCCTAAACATACACCAAACAGGACTTAGTTTAAGCTTGGGGTATTTGGTTTTGGTAGTCAAAACCTTGGGGAAATATCAATCTTACCGCTGTCACAAACTATCGACAAACCCCTCCATTTAAGTTTTACCATACGGATACCTAAGCCAAATTCCATAATGAAGCTAGCAGGAATTTCCTCTAAGTAACATTTCAGAATATTGGCCTGGTTGCAACAAAAAAACCCACCACAACAAACCACATTTTAGCAAGACGGGAATAGGCTATAAAGAGAAGATGACTTTATTTCCTAAAAACATTACACTTGAAGGAGGAATTCAAGTGACTTTATGTCCCTTTACGACTCTTAAGTCTTTTCATAACCTGAGTAAAATACATGGCTTCTACCATACGTGTAAAAAAACGACAAATCCCTTTTACACCGACGACAGCAAAACATCCCAGCATACCCGGGGCTTTTTGACAGCGCCGCGGGAAGCCTAACGTCGGGCCGGGCTCGGCGGCGGCGCCTGGCAGGCGGAGCGGCCTGGCAGCCCTGGGCGCTCCCGGAGCCCTCCCACCGCGCTGCCGGCCGCCAGCTCCAGGACGAAGGGCCCGAAGGCGAGCA
>NW_009648250.1:4435784-4459673 GCF_000708025.1 Charadrius vociferus | reverse complement strand
GGGGTCTGCGCTCTGCTCCGTGCCCGTCCTGCCAGCTCCTGCCGCTTCGGCTTGGAAGGGGGTCTTTGATATCGCCCTGAAGCCTATTAAACGGCTTCCTGGGAAGCGAGGCTGACTTGTGCCCCAATTTGGCCCAACGGGCGTACTTATTGTCTCAAAATATTTTATTTTTTACTTTCGTGCGACCGATTAATGTATTTTTAAATGTTCGTGAGTGAATAAGGTTGTTTTTTCCTCAGAACGCACAATTAATGGGTTAGTTGTAATGCGTGAATTGGAAAAAAAATGGTAGGAGCAGAAGTAGCCTGGCAGAAGAGAAACTCAATAAGATTGTATTTGAAATATAATTTGGTTCTAAATGGAGTTTTGAGCTCTTTGTAGGAAGACTAGGTTTTGATTTGCTGTTTTCATTTATGATGGTGTGCTTATGTGTACTTAATGATCTTCATTACAATTGTTTTAGACACCTGTTCAGATAAAGGAATTTGGTGCAGTAACTAAAATTGACTTCTCCCCGGTTTCTCCATATAACTATGCTGTCACAGCCTCCTCAAGGGTAAGTAGCTTTTCCGAGGTCTTTATGCTCCTGTCCTTCAGTTGGTACATATGAGCAAACTTACTGTCTTCTTGTTTTGCTAGATCCACATTTATGGTCGTTACTCTCAGGAACCAATCAAAACATTTTCTCGCTTCAAAGATGCTGCTTATTGTGCCACATACAGAGATGATGGCAATCTGCTCGTTGCTGGCAGTGAGGAAGGGACCATTCGCCTCTTTGACCTTAGTGGAAGAGCACCGCTGAGACAATTTGATGGTCCTACTAAGTAAGACAGTGTTATTTTTTCTTTGTGTGCATAAGCTTGTTGGGTGTATTTACATGTGTCTGCTTTGCATGTTGCTGGAAATCTGAATAATACTGATCTGTGTTGCTCACAAATGTCTCATGTAGATCTTACCAAAAAGTAGATTTTTAAATTGAATTCAAAACTGGAGTGTTTTTTTTTTTTTTAATTCTAAGTATGAATTGAGCACATGGAAGAATAAATACATTTTCTAATTCAGCGAGGTGCCTATTAATATGTAGTGTAGCCGTAGTCTTGTCACTACGTGGCACTAATAAGTACATTTTGTTTGATCCTGGCAGGAAAAGAGTTCTAAAAAGTGGTTAAAAAAACAGTGAAGAAATATTCCAGGAAGAGCAGGAATCCCTTAAAAAGCCCAACAAAACCAAAGGAAAAAAAAAACCAACAGAAAAAGTGTATGATGGCAAGGTGGGGTTGAGCTGGGGAAGGCGTTAGAAGAGGAGTTCTGATGTACTAGTGAGAAGACAATGATAATGCCTAGAATAAACAGGTTGCTGTGCTATGCAAGACCAGTACGTGTTTTATGTGTCCAGAACAACAACAACAAACCCCCTTCCACTGGAAAGCACACAGGCAGACCTTGAGATTTTTCTACTTGAGGTCTGTGTTTGTAGATTGGGTATTATTTTACATCCTAACCACTAGGGTAACGGTAGTAAGATTTAGGGTATCTGTGTTTTCTGTCAGTCAGTCTCTGTTGGGATGTTATGATGATAATACAGATTCAAATAGTGATTTTTAAATGGTGAGAAGAGTGTCCAACCTAGTCAAGCTTAAAATTCACTGTTATAATCTTTTTCTAAAGGATAGTGCTAGTACACAGACCTCTAAGTAACAAATGCAGAATTTACAGCTTTTGAATGAGCATCTAGTAGATCTGTAAAACATTCAAGGCAGATCGTATCAGTGCTTAGCTAAGCATCTGTCAGAATGACCATTTTCTGGCTGGAAATACGGTAACTAAAGTGTTTTTAACCTCTAAAGTGATGCTTTGTAACTTCCAACAGTAAACACTAAGCTCTTGATACAGGCTAACTCTTCTAGAAAGGAGTATGTATTTAACTTTCGATATTGTGTACTTTGTTTCTAGAGCTGTTCATGTAGTGGGCTTCCTATCTGATAAATACCGAATATTTTCCGGTGGTGATGATTATTCATCAAGTCTGTGGGATATTCCAAGTGCTACAGAAATCGTCTCATACAGTGAACATACCGACTATGTGAGATGCGGCTGTGCAAGTAAAGTCAATGCAGATGTCTTTATAACAGGTTTGATTTTATTTTTTATATATGCTTCTTTTAGACTGAATTGAAGAAAAATGCAGAAAGGTAATTTCTGATACAGAATCACAGAATGGTAGGGGTTGGAAGGGACTTCTAGAGATCATCTAGTCCAAACCCCCTGCTAATGCAGGTTCACCTACAGCAGGTTGGACAGGAATGCGTCCAGGTCGGTTTTGAATGTCTTCAGAGAAGGAGACTCCACAACCTCTCTGAGCAGCCTGTTCCAGTGTTCAGTCACCCTCAAAGTAAAGTTTTTCCTCATGTTTAGATGGAATCTCCTATGTTCCAGTTTCTGCCCGTTGCCCCTTATCCTGTCACTGGGCACCACTGAAAAGAGGCTGGCCCCATCCTCTTGACACCTGCTCTTTAGATATTTGTAAGCATTGATGAGGTCCTCTCTTAATCTTCTCCAGGCTAAACAGACCGAGGTCTCTCAACCTTTCCTCATAAGAGAGATGCTGCAGTCCCTTGATCTTCTTTGTAGCCCTCCACTGGACTTTCTCCAGTAGTTCCTTGTCTTTCTTGAACTGGAGGGCCCAGAACTGAACACAGTACTGCAGATGTGGCCTCACCAGGGCAGAGTAGAGGAGGAGGATGACTTCCCTCAACCTGCTGGCCATGCTCTCTTTAATGCACCCTGGGATACCATTGGCCTTCTTGGCCACAAGGGCACATTGCTGGCTTATGGTTAACTTGTTGTCTACCAGGACTCCCAAGTCCTCTGCAGAGCTGCTTTCCAGCAGGTCAACCCCTAACCTGTACCAGTGCATGGGGTTATTCCTCCCCAGATGCAGTACCTTACACTTGCCCCTGTTGAACTTCATTAAGTTCCTCTCTGCCCAACTCTCTAGCCTGTCCAGGTCTCACTGGATGGCTGCAGGGCCTTCTGCTGTGTCAGCCACTCCTCCCAGTTTTGTGTCATCTGCAAACTTACTGAGGGTACACTCTGTGCCCTCATCCAGGTCATTGATGAATATGTTGAGCAAGACTGGACCCAGTACTGACCACGGGGGAACATGGCTGGTTACAGGCCTTCAGCTAGACTCTGCGCTGCTGATCACAACCTCTGAGCTCTGCCATTTGGTTTCATTAGGTTGCCTGATGTTTATTGTTATAAATATGCTTGATTAATGGAAGGGAAGTTAGATTAAGACTTAAATTACTTTTGAGGCCTGGCACATTGCTAGGGCTAGAATTAGAAGACTTATGTTGCCTGAAGGTTGAAAATTAACCAAGGTAAACCCCAAGGTATTCTAAGTGTATAGTTTAAAACTTTCCATTTGGCAGAAAATACTTTAGATTGTAGGATACGGCTGTTTTAGTTCCTGAAATAATTGAAATTATGAAACTAAAGCTAATTATGGTGGTGTTTGCAGGTTCCTATGATCACACTGTGAAACTATTTGATGCACGAACAAAAAGCAGTGTCATGACAATAGAACATGGCCAGCCTGTGGAGAGCGTGCTTCTCTTCCCTTCTGGTGGGCTTCTGGTATCTGCAGGTACTTCAATAAAATCAAGTTTTGTTTCTGTGGCCCTGATTTGTGAGAAATAGTTCAGCTGCTTCTTTCTGGTATGGTGTTTTCATTTGGTAATGAAGTCGTAAGTGATGTAACTGCTGGGTTTCTCAAAGGTCGTCTTTAGGAATCTGTGTTGATCTGGAGGGTGAAGGAAGGGGTCTTATTGTCTAGGATTTGATTTTCTTGTAGTTGGTCCAAAAGAGAAAAAAAAAAGACATTTTTAATGACAATATATAGACTTTAATTAGCCAAGTGCTAAAGTGAAGGCATGGACATAATTAAGAAATTTTGAAAAGATGAGACTATCTTTTTCTTAATCATGACAAGGTTTTTTAGCCTTTTCTTGCCATTTCATCAGAAGTCCTGTATCCCAGTGGTGTCTAGATTTTTTTTTTTTTTTGTAAGGAGTATCATTCAGCTGTGCCTGCAGAATGGCCTAAAAAAAGAGCAGGCTTGTAATGTGTCTTTTCCCAGGAGATAGTCATAATGGATGGGGATAGTGAGTAGGTACAGAAAACTGTTACAAAGGAGGCACTGTATCACTGTGAAAACTTCTGCAGAGAAGCGGAAATGTGTGTGTATGTCAAACTGTTTTCTGTGCTTCCTTCTCACAGGAGGTCGATATGTCAAAGTTTGGGATGTACTAAAAGGCGGACAATTACTTGTTTCACTTAAAAATCACCATAAAACTGTAACTTGTTTATGCCTAAACAGCTCTGGACAAAGGTTATTGTCAGGATCCCTGGACAGGTTAGTATATTCTGTGGCTTTGTTGTGATTTAAATTCTTTAGGACTTTTTTTCCTTTGAAAGTTACTATTAATCAAATCTGTGCATGTTTTTTGTGCTTAAACACTTCTAACTGTTAGAGATGTAACTTCCTTGAAAACATGTCTTAGGGTTAAGGTACATGCTGCGATTAACCTTTTCCTCTTATTAGCCTGGATGTCAGTAGGGGTTGCATATGCCATTTGGGAACATGTATGGGGAACTTCTGAATAAGCATTCATTTTTCCGAATCTCTAAATTTACCTTTGCAGTCTCTGTAATGTAACTGTTCTTAACTTAACCTTAATACAGTTTAAATAACTGAAGGTGTATTAGTGTTCACCTTTAAAGAGCCTGGTTTTTGTGTCTCTGTGCCGTTGCTTTTTGTACCCAAGGTGCAGAGGTGAAATACGTCCTCCTTGCTTTTTTGTTTGGTTGGGTTGAGTTGCTGAGTACTGGTACACAATCTGTTGGCTCAAACACATTAGAAATATGAAGCGGTCTGAAATGACAGTAGTCTGTTTTCTTCCTCCCTTCCCCGCCTCCTGTACTTCCTGGGCTTCCTCAGGCTTTATAATTACAAAGCATAAGCTGAAGGATCACACTAGCTGTGCAGCTATTTGTCATTCAGTGCTCACAACAAAAAAGTTCATTGTTGTAAGATAATGTTTTGTTTTCTCATTTGTTTCATATTTCCCACCTTCAACCAAATAATTAAAGAGCAGCCATATACAAGAATATCTGTCTGGATTTACTTCCAGAAATTGTCAATAGACCTTACATTTAAGATTTAAGAACAAATTTGAAGAAATGCTGTCTTAATGTTCCTTAATAAGCATTGCTGAAGTCAGATGGTCACTACATCTGCCTTCAATTTTTTCTTCTGTTCTTGCCCCTTTTTCATCTTTCTTGGGTCAGGCTAATCCTTTCTTGACTTTTGTATATCTTTTAACACAACCTTTCTGTTGCAGGAGAGGTAACAACCAAGAAGCTCAGTGGTAGTCTGAAGAATGCTTTGTATAAATACTCAGTTTCCTTAAATGATCTATAGAAGTTGAGAGTGATGAAATTCTTGTAAAATGTGTACAATAAGGCATTAGTAACGAGGTTTTAATCATTACTCTTCTGTACAGGCATGTGAAGATTTACAGTACTACTTCCTACAAAGTAGTCCACAGCTTTAACTATGCAACATCCATCCTCAGTCTTGCATTGTCGGTAAGTACATTAGAAATGTTCCTGGACAAAGTAGTTACTGATATCTTTTAAGTCACAGATGTAATTCATTTTTGCTTTCATTACTATTGTTTTTTTCAGAAGAATGCTGTACATGCAAAGTGGGATGACTGAATATATTCTTCCTGAGTAGAAAAATGCATTAAGAGGTTTTAAACAAGATACATTCAGATACCACATGTTACTTGATTAGATCTGTGCAAAGCTGTAATTATCAAGGATGGTATATATCATAGGGAAAGTATTCAGTATAGAAGGGAGGTCCTTTGACTTTAAGAAGATTGTACTCATCTTTTGCGTTTCAAGAACCTTGTGAGTCCTCTTGTGTGGCAGTGATAGAAAAAAAGCAGTTCATTTGTTGAGAAATTGAGAATAGGGAGAACTTTTCTTAAAAGCTGTTGGTGTCAGGTTGGTCTGAGGAAGAAAAGAGGAGAGGTCATGAGGGATAAGCATAAACACACTTGTTTGCCAAGGCATGTGTCTTATTGTCTTGGAAACAGAAAACAAAGACTCTCCTCTCTCTAAAACATTGGAGTTCTAATGGATAAGTGACCTGCTGGCCAGAAATTTGGACGCTAGTACCCCTTTTTAAAACAATGCTGTGGTCATGTAGTCACCTGCTTAAGTAGCCTCTGAAGGACATGTAAAAGGGACTGTAAAAGGATCTTTACTACCTACTGCTACTACATGTAAAAGGATCTTTACTACCTTTGCTACTTTACTATTGTCCTGCCCTTCTGGAACATAGGGAAAGGCATGTGTGGAGGGGCTGTCTTCCTTCATTTCCCACCTTGTTCCCTAGGAGGTAGAGCTAAATGAGTTTTGAATTATTTTGATTGAGGTGAAGAGTACAGAAGCAAAAAAAACCCATACCTTTAAAGTCTCCACAGCAGCTGCAAAATGTGCAATACCTGTAGATTGGCATCTCTGGAGCTGTGTATCTTTTGAAACATAATCTTTTGTGCCTTAGTGACTAAAGGCCTTGAGTTTTAAATGGTCATATGAGAACATAAGACTGGCTCTACTGGGTCAAACCAAAGGCTAATCTAATTCCAGATGCTGCTTCTGACTATTACATATGGAAAATGAAAAACAGGGCAAGTGTATAGATAAGTTTCCTGATATTCTCCCAAACTGCAAACTTTCATTTTCAGATGAGAAATTATCTCATCAGAGTGTAATTCAATCTCTGTAATTCAAAGGATTTCTCTTACATAAACCTGTTTAGTTTCTCCTTGAGCTTGGACAAACTTTTAACCTTCAGTAGATTCCTGGACAAGGAGTTCCACATTTCTGCTACTTGCTGTGTGAAGAATTGCCTCCTTTTGTTCAGTTTGAACCTTCATTAGCTTTATTTGATGCCCCTAAACGAGACATTGATGAGACATCTCCAGCCATACCTGTAATAATTCTGTAGGTTTTTGTCATATCCCTCATCAGTTCTCTTTCCCATGCTGAAGAGTTCTGTCTCAAATCAAGCCAATCTTTGATTCTCCTTGGTGTTTCTTTATTCTTTTATTCTAAATCTGCTACTGTTCTTTGAGAATGACTCGTGTAGGATTTAAGATGTAAACGATGGATTTATTCAGTGGCGTAATGACTTTCTAGTTTTTACTTTTCTGTAGTAATTCCTAATGCTTTTTTTTTTTTTTCCTTACCAACTATTGAGCATTCAGCTAATATTTAATGTTTTCATACAATTATCTGTTAATAGTAACAGGTCAGAACTCACTATTTTATATGTGAAGTCGGTGTTTTTCTCCAGTGCGTCATTCAAACTTACAATGTTTAGCATCAAATACATGCAACCTTTGTTATGTAAGAGAAATTTATACCAGTGACTGGTATTTTGAACAACTTTCACTTGTTTGTCAGAATCCTGCTGTTCCATGATAGCTTTCTCATAGGTGGTGTTCCTGTCTGCTGTATGGCATGCAGTAGCAAAAGGCAGGTGTACACCATTGAAAAAAAACAAAACCTGTCATAAATTATACTTACAGAACGACGTTAATGCATATTTGAGCTTGCTTCACTAGTCAGGCTTTAGTCCCTCTAGGTGTTTGTTAAAAGTTTATTAGATGGATAACATTGCTTACCATCATAGCCTTGAATTTGTCCATGTTTTGAACAAGGTATTTGACCACAGACCCTCATAGAGGTGCCTTCCAACTTGAGTTACTCTATGATACTGTGATTAGGGCCTCATCTTGAAGAATAAATATTTAAAAATCTGCGTGGTAGAGCATGCATCATCGAATAAAACACTAGGTTCCTAATTTTGTGATTTCTTTATTTTAGCCTGAGGATGAAACCATAGTTGTAGGCATGACCAATGGGGTGCTAAATGTTAAACACAGAAAACCTGAAGAAAGGAAAGAAAAGTCTGAAAAGAAGAGACAACCAGCATATAGAACCTATGTGAAAGGAAGAACTTACATGCCGAAACAGGTACAGGGGGGTGAGAAAACGTATACTGAAGCACTCCTCAATTTATTTTTTTTTTTGAGTGCGCTAAGTTAAAGAAAAGGAAGGAAGATGCCAAGACATACAAGATTGTTCATGGTAATGCATGTAATTCATTGTGTGCATGTCTGTCTTATTCTGAACTTGTCTTTCAATTCTAGGAAGATTTCTGTGTCAGTAAGCCTGTAAAACGTGTTTTGAGGAAATATGACAAGCTGCTGAAGAGCTTTCAGTCTTCCAAGGCCCTTGATGCGGTACTGGAGGTAAGGCATTGGTTTTTGTCTCATCAGAGTTGTGTGCTGTTATCTGACCTGGATTTGTTCTGTATGTCAAACTAATTTTATTTCAGTGTAAAACTAGAAAGGAATCAAACTTGTGTGGTTTCCATTTTGGTTTTGCTGTTATCAGCCCTGTTTTGTGTGTTAAGGTGTTGCTTTGGTACTAAACTCTGCTTGTGTTCAGCCACCCATCAGGCTTTATACTCCTGAAGTTACGGTCGCAGTCATGCAGGAACTGCATCGCAGAGGAACACTGAGGAGCGCACTTGCAGGCCGAGACGAGAAACAAATTAATCTCCTTCTTACCTTTGTGGCAAGGTATGATTTTAACCTGAGTTCTCTCTCACTATTTTGAGACCTGTATTTCTTAATAGCTTTTGCCAGTCTCAACAGATCATGGCTGGAACAGTGGTACTCTTGAAATCTCACATGCCTTCTACTTTCTGATAGCAAGGTCTGGGATAGTACTGAAATAGCTTACAATTTTGCTCATAGTGTGAGAGAGCATATTTTACTTCTTTGCCAGACATTCTACCCTTAGTCTATTATTTTCTGTCTCCTCGATGAAACGTGTGTCTACATGTACCTAAGGTTTTTACCAGTCCTCCAGCCGCCCCTGCCTTCCTGAAAGGAGGAGGGTAAATAACTACATATGTAGCTTTTTTTTGACTCGCATCTCTGACTGCTCTTCTGTGATGTCTCTTCATGAAGAAAATGTCTATACGCTTGTATGACAAAGCTGCTTGTTGGTGGGAGAAGGAGGGCTGTTGCCAAAACCAGTAAAATTGGGATATCTTCTAATTTTGCAGGCGTGTGATTGAGCCTAGATTTACTGCGGTGCTGGTGACTGTTGCAGATATGATCACTGGTAAGTACAACACAAAAAAGATTCTCAAAACTTGGAAATAAGGTTAAAAGTGCTATGCTTTTAAGAAAGCAAACCTTGATGGGTTTGTTTATAAGTGTGAACTCAGGGTCAAGAGAATGATCTAAAAAGACATTGCCAGACGACAGTCAGTATCTGATTTGCACTGGCTACTAGAAGCTCCTCATGGTCTCTAAGTATCTTTGATACTTCATGTATACTTATACTAGTACAAGTAGTTATACATACTTATATAGTACAAGTGACTTCCGCTTCTCCATTGAAGTAAAAGTAGTATTTGAGATCATAAAAACTTCTGTTTCTCTTAGTTGACTTAATGTTACTGAGTACATACCAATAATTAACACTGTTTTCAGAACACCGCTAAAGTTGTATTATTTATCCACAATGCTGGACTTATGCCAGACTGCTTAAATGCATCTCTAACTTGCTCATACAATTTTCACGTTTTTATAAATATGTGGATTCTTAAGTGATGTTTTTTCTTTACAGACATTTATCAGCCTGTGGTTGGGCAGTCAGCCATTGTTGACAGACAATTCTTGAAACTTCAGGAAGCCATAGGAAAAGAGATTGATTATCAAGAGGAACTACTAGAAGTGTTGGGAATGATGGATACGCTGTTTGCTACTTTTACTAAGAAAGGAGCTACTTATCTAGAAGAGAATAAAAGTAATGGTCTTACAGAGACCATTGAAACAAATATGAATGATACTGACTGATAACCTTCACAACAAATTGTGACAAAAATAATGTGGACTTGAAATACATGACCTCTTCTCCTGATAACTTTTTATAATAGTCACTTTCAAAATAAGCCCCTCTACATTGAAGTCATGTCTTCAAAACTGTGTTTCTGAATAGACTGAATTACTGAGGACAGAGAAAGAATGGCGATTTCAAGATATTTCCATGCAATATTTTTCAAACAATTGAATTTTAAAGTTTTATTCCAAAGTTATATAACTTTTAAAGAGTGTTTTGTGCATCCAGTACTAAGTCATTATTTGATTTAGAGAAACAGTCATCCATTTTCAGTTTTTATTTACAAGAAAATAATTGAGATTTGTCTAATTTTGTATCGTCCTTATTTAAGGTTAATATCCCATCCCACATACTTGGACATTGGAATAAAACCATGTATGCATTTGATAAAACTGACTACATGTGTTTTCTCGCCTTGCTTCATCTCCGTTTCAGAATTCCATGAATTCATGGGAAACAGCAAAATGACTCAAGAAAACAAGTGCATGCTTATGTATATGGAAAAATTTGTTAGTTTAATTTTTTAAATGTTGCCTATACATTTATGAATTATGTTTCTCTAGAAAATAGATAATTCTTACTTCTAAAGGGAAATTAGTTCAAATTAAATTAACGTAGTGAGTAGGTAAACTGCATGCCAGTGAGAAAATCCTCAGTTAAGTAAAGGAACTCAATTTTTGTGTAATTCTATCACTTTCAGTGTACAGTAGATGCAATTTGAGTCTACGTTGTTATCAGTATGTGTTTGAATGGTGGGGTAATGGTTTCTTTCAACTTCAAGCAGTGCTGTAGAAGGATGGTTTACTTTGGAAAGACGGGTGTGCCAAAGGCTGCTCAACACATGTAGGATGACAGTAGGGTAGAACTTTGGCCTTAAGCTATTTTCTGTGACTTGCATTTTCCCCCAGGCCTGGAATTTATTTGAGATATAGCATGAATTTCCTGCAAAGGGAATTTGCTCGAGTTTGGCAGTGAAAGGTGGGCATCAGTGGTAGAAATAACTTGAACTGTTTTCCAAGTTCTACCTACAATCTTAACAATCTTTGACTGAAAAGGGTGGAGTGGTCTGTGCTTAAATTAATAGGTGAGCAATATATGTTCCTGTTTACTGGGATTTGCTGCTTTTGAAGACTGTTGTGGTTTGAGAAACCCATAACAGTTTATTGTCATTTAGACAATCATTCTATCACCCAATGACCTCTCCCCACCTGGGGAGGGGAATCAGGGGAAAAAACAAGGAAACCTAGGGGTTGAAATATAAACAGATTTAATAGAATAAGATTAGATAATTAGCATTAATAGCGCTGAAGAACCAATATTGATCCCAATACTAATGCAGAATATGCAAAGATTATACTCATGCAATTCTATCAGTTGGAAGCTGGGCACTCCCAGCAGTGGACAGTAAACGTGGGACACAGCAAGCGTGCAGCTTTGGGAGGAAGGGAAGGGCTCAGGGGTCTGGCAGCAGGGCAAGAAGTTTTCAGGATGGCCGCCATCAAGGAAGAGAGAGAACTCCTCAGCAAACTTTCTAATTTATATTGAATGTGACATTCATGGTATGAAATAATCCTGTTCGTCAGCCTGGGTCAAGTGCTCAGGTCTTGCTCCTCCTCATGCCTGCACCTCATGAGCTCGAAAACACCAAGACCTTGAAACCCACACACCACAGCTGGCTATAAAGTAAATGTTTTCACAAATTCAGACACTAGAGTCTTCTAAAAGTGCAGTATTAGAAGAGAAATTAATTTGCTCAAACCAGGACAAAGACTTAGGATGATAATAGGTAATAATGAGGAGAGTGTTCATGCAAACTAAACTTTTAGTTTCCTTGCTGCTTACTTACTATTTTTATTGTATTTCTGCTAGTAGACCTGAGCTTACTTTCGTCTTTTAGGAAATATGTGCTCTACTTTTAATTGTGTGACTTAATCAGGCAGTATCTCTTAGGACACTTAACACAAAATGAATTTTTGGGGTGGGGGTTCATAAAGCCTCCTTATTCCACGGCCCTTCAGTAGTGCTTGGAGTTTAAGGTGGACATTTCTCTCAGCAGCCCAGTTTTCCGTAGCTTGAGAACCACTGACCTTGACATCAAACAATCTTAGTTCTTACTGGCAATATTTATGTCTAAAGTGTGATCCATTGTAGGGCCTCAAAGTTTGGTGTGTGGCTAGCAGAACCATAGGAAGAACTTAAATTAAAATAGCGAATTAGTTTGATCTAAATTGAGGAGAGATGGATTTGATGGATGGACTGTTGGTGGATGAGGAATTGGTTGGATGGTCGCATCCAGAGGATAGTGGTCAACGGCTCAATGTCCAGATGGAGATCGGTGACAAATGGTGTCCTTCAGGGGTCCGTAATGGGACCAGTACTGTTTAAGATCTCCATCAAGGACGCCAACAGTGGGATCAAGCAGATCCTCAGCAAATTTACAGATGACACCAAGCTGAGTGGAGTGGTTGACATACTTGAGGGATCGGATGCCATCCAGAGGGACCTGGACAAGCTCGAGAAGTGGGCCCGTGTAAACCTCATGAGGGGGTCCTGCATGTGGATTGGGGCAGCCCCTGGTATGAATGCGTCCTGGGTGATGAAGGGATTGAGTGCAGTCCTGCTGAGAAGGGCTTGGAGGTACTGGTGGATGAAAAGCTGGACATGAGCCGACAATGGGCGCTCACAGCCCAGAAAGCCAACTGTGCCCTGGGCTGCATCAAAAGAAGCGTGGCCAGCAGGTCAAGAGAGGTGATTCTGCTCCTCTACTCCGCTCTGGTGAGACCCCACGTGGAGTACTGCATCCAGCTCTGGAGTCCCCAACATAAGAAACACAAGGACCTCTTGGAGCAGGCCCAGAGGAGGGCCACCAAGATGATCAGAGGGCTGGAGCACCTCTCCTATGAGGACAGGCTGAGAGAGTTGGGTTTGTTCAGCCTGGAGAAGAGAAGGCTCCAGGGAGACCCTAGTGTGGCCTTTCAATACTTAAAGAGGGCCTGTAAAAAAGATGGGGACAGACTTTTTAGTAGGGCCTGCAGTGACAGGACAAGGGGTAGTGGTTTTAAACTAAGGTAGGGTAGATTTAGACTAGATAGAAGGAAGAATTCTTTAGGATGAGCAACTGGTCAGGTTGCTCAGCGTAGATGCCCCATCCATGGAAACATTCAAGGTCAGGTTGGATGGGGCTTGAAGCAACCTGATCTAGTGGAAGATGTCCCTGCTTATTGTAGGGGAATTGGACTAGATGACTTTCAAAGGTCCCTTCCAACCCAAACCATTCTATGAATCTATGATTTTACGACATTTACCATTCATGTTATTCTACCAAGGGAGTTTGCCAAGATAGAGCTGGAAGCACATGCGAGATGTCATCTACACAAATGGAAATCTGATCAAGCCATGGAAAGACAAATGCTATTTAAGATCTTAATTTCTAACAGGGCTGCTGAAATGAAATTTGCAAGACTTTTATCTGACTGGCCAACTGATTTCCTGCTCCTTGAGTAGAAGCAGCCAGTTGTATTATGAGTTCTGCTGAACTGACTACCTCTGCACTGAAAGCTAGTATTTGTTCAGGTGGCACCTAGTCTGCTTGCCAAATGTGACTCTTCTTTGTGTCTCTGCTTTTGTGTGTTACGAAAACTAATACTCTTTTTTTTTCCATTTAGTAAGATTTTTTTTATTGTGCAAATTTTTCTTTAGTACCTACATAATTAAGTTACAGAGGAGCCAGAATAAGATGCTGTTATTACCACTGTGTTGCCTGTTGTTCATGTCTGACTCTATTTAATTATAATATTAATGTAAAACCTCAAATTTATGCTTTTTAATAGGCTACTGGTTGAATAAAATAGTAGGAAAAAAAGTTCTTTCAGGTAACAGTTTGTAGTGGTCTCTCTGTGCTGGTGAATGTTTAAAATGCATTTCTGCAGTGCCAAGCATGCCTATTTTTGTTTTACAGGGGAAAATGGAATTTATTTACATGAAAATGTAATTATTTTTCCAGGCATGCATTACTTTATGCCCCAAAATCTAATATTTTGAAGCATTAAGATGGAATGTCATGAACTGAAACAGTTAAAATAGTTAATTGTGCATTGGAGTGGAGGAGATGTAATGCTGGGTGCCCTGTTTGGGGAAAGGATATTCTTAATTCTGTATATTTGGCTTATTTAGAAAAGTGGGAATTTATTGCACACAGCATCTTCCTTGACTTCTGGGTTATTTAGGAATTACCAGGTTGATCTGTCTTTGAAAAGTTGTTAATAAATTATCTTTTCCCACAGCAGATAGTTACAGACAAAAAGTGTGTCTGTTAATTTTCTGACGTCCTTTTCATAGGAAGCATTTTTGCAGCTATTTATTGGAAAGAGGGAACACCTCCCTACCCCTGAATATTGCTATGGCTCAGGAGCATGGTGAGCACGGAGGGTTGCCAGAAAAGAGGCTTCTCTAATCGAATGCAACCAGAAGTAAACTGGTTTTCTTCAGAAAGAATAGTAAATTCAGCACTTCTCTTTCCTGTGTTCAGCCACCTGAATTACATGGGAGGAAGGGACGATGAGCTGGTTGGTCACTTGGTTGATTTTATCAAGACTTGAACCAAACATTTCTGAGGAAAGACACTGATCTCTTTTCCCTGGACTAATTCTGTGAATAAGTGAAACTTTTATTGCTAGATCACCTAGATGTTCTAACTTCTTGAGGGTAAATACCTTTGTTTTTCAAAAGATACACTTTGAAGACCATGCTGCTAGAATTTACTAAGTAGTTTTGCTTGAGTTGTTCAAAGCTGATGATGAGAAAATAGAAAATACTGAAACATTTATGGTCTAACCTTATGATTGAGCTATGTAGAGTGTTCCAAAAATGAGAAACTGGAGTTAGCTTATAAAAAGGAGAATCGGATATAACACTGGTCCTTTGCTTGACAAGGTTGGTCACCTTGAGATGTAGACAAAGCAGAGACATCTGTCTTTAACACCAATGATGGTCCCTAAGACCATGAGTGGGAGGATCATAAACTCTCAGATGACCCCGAACTTGTTTGAGACTTGCTGCTTTGACTGGATGCACATAAATCTATGGGGCATGATGTGATTCATTCAAGGGTACTGAAAGACCTGGCCATGGCACTTCCCTGTGGGACCTCCCTCCATTATTTTTCAATGGTCTTGAGACTCTGGAGAGGTCCTAGTCAACTGGATGCTGGCAAATGTCCCAATTTTCAAGAAGAGTAAGAAGGAAAACCCTGGTAATTGCAGGCCTGTCAGTCTCACTTCATTGCCTCTAAAATTATGGAGAAGGTAATTCTGGGAGTTATTGAAAAACACTTGAGAGACAATGCAGACATTGGCCATAGCCAGCACAGGTTCATGAGGAAAGCCCTGCTTAACCAACTTAATTTCCTTTTATGACAAAGTCACCCATCTAGCTGACCAAGGGAAGCCAGCAGACATGGTATTTTTGAACTTCAACAAAGCTTCTGATGCCGTCTCTCACAGTATCCTTCTGGATCAACTGTTCAGCACACAGCGTAGGCAAGTCCATAATATGTTGGGTGAGCAACTGGCTGATGGGTCAGGCTCAAAGAGTTGAAGAGGAATGAAATGTATATTAAGTGAGTTTGCTGACGATACTAAACTAGGAGGAGCTGTGGACTCCCTCAAGGGTAGAGAGGCCTTACAGAGTTTTGCATAAGCTAGAGAGCTGGACAATCATCAACCTTATGAAATGTAACAAGAGCAAGTGCCAGGTTCTCCACATGAAACAGGGTAATCCTGTTTGCACATTGCGGGGTGATCAGCCCCACTGAAAGAGATATGAAGGTTTGGGTTGATGGCAAGTTGAATATGAGTCAACAATGTGCCCTAGCAGCCAAAAGGAGCAATCATGTCCTGGCATGCATCAAGCACGGGAGGGGATTGTCCCACTCTCCACTGCTCTGGTGCAGCCCCACCTCAAGTACTGTGTGCCGTTTGGTGTGCCTCAGTATAAGAAGGACATCAAACTATTAGACTTTGTCCAGAGGAGAGTGACCAAGATGGTGAAAGGTCTTGAGGCAAGACTTAGGAGGAGCAGCTGAGGTCACTTGGCTTGCTCAGCTTCGAGAAGGCTGAGGGGTGACCTTGTTGCAGTCTTCAACTTCCTCAAGGGGGCCAGCAGAGGAGGAGGCGCTGATCTCCTCTCTCTGGTGATCAGTGACAGAACACGAGTACATGGAATGAAGCTGTGTCAGGGGAAGTTCAGACTGGACATTAGGAAAAAGTTCTTCACTGAGAGCATGGTCAGTTGCTGGAACAGGCTCCCTAGGGAACTGGCCACTGCACCAAACCTGTCAGAGTTCAAGGAGGATCTGAATGACGCTCTTAATCATATGGTTTAATTTCAGGCAGTCCTGCAAAGAGCAGGCAGTTGGACTTGATGATCCTTATGGGTCCCTTCCAACTCGAGATATTCTGTGGTTCTATGAAAATACTCAGCAGTTTGAGTGTGACCACATATTGTGTGTGTGTGTACTTTATGTTCGGATTCAGAAATCTGATGTTGCCCCCATTATCCTGTTAAGGCCTACTGAAGACAAACAACATGTGGTCAGACTGTGCCTCTGAAGTTGACTCCGTCAGATTTAACTATTTGGACCAGAACGAGGTCTGGAATGCAGTTCTGGAGAGCTTACTTCCTTGCGTGCTGTCTCTGGGAAGTTGTTCTGTCCCCTTATGTTCTTTGGAATGCAAACTCTGGTCTCATCAGCAGTTGCACCCAACTGGTTTTGTTGTTCTCTGCCAGAGTAACTCTTGGGTTTGTGTTGCTAGTATACACTGAGAAAAAGAGTATGCTCCTTCCAGTGTGGGTGAGAGGCACTAGTTCCACATTTCATTTGCCAGAAGGAGTGGAGTGCTAACATAGCCATAGGGGTATTACATTGTCAACCCTGTCTTTGCCTTTCTGCTCGGGGAGTTGAATGTGCGGGAGTGGAGGGGAAGGATGGCTACTAGATGAACTCCCAAACCTCGAATATTTTATAAATTATGATGCTGTTTCCCCAGGCAAAAGGGAACTTAGGATCTGGTAGGTTTGTTACATCGTCACCTGAGTTTAGAAAAAGATGTTAAATCTGCACTTATGAAGAAACTCTTATACACACTTCTATTTTTTCCTGCATATCTTTCACTATCAAATGAAGTGAAAATAGATGATGATGATTAGCTCTGGCTGTTGGAGATCTGGATTGATCAGGTATTGTGTTTCAGCTACTATCGCTGGCTTTGTCTGTACTTCTGATTAAAAGGTTTTTTGTCCTTTATTACATCTCAGACATGTTCTTTTTGTTGCACTGTAGTTGAACAGGTTCCATTTAAAGACTTGGTGTTTTGTCATGGAAACTGAAACAGTTCTATTTAATAGACACAGTTGTTCTTAGATGCTTACAAAATTTACTGCAGTATTCTGTGTAAATTGAAATAATTATATACTTTTCTCTTTCCTAAATGGAGCACTTTCTTGTCTGCCATCAACATCTGCAACTTGTATAACAATGTGATACAGTGCATTTGCTTGCTCTCAGGTAATGCAGGGCGACTGCGTGACCATTTGAGAAGTCATTCCACAACCCCTTGCATGTTTCACCATTTATAAAATACCAGAAGTTTGTCATTTTAATGCAGTAAGTTTTGATACCTGCATACAGAAAGACAAGCAGGTTGGGGAATGGAGCGTGCTTGCTCTCTGATTTAGCATTATTAGCTGTACCTGGTGTTAGATAACCCATTAAGAATTTCAGTGATGAAGTCATAGCTAGCATCTCCAGATGGCTTTTTTTATAGATTGCGTATGTTCAGTTTGTTGTACAATTTAAAGACTAACTGCCAGGTGAATGAGGACATGGCTCATTGCAAATGAAAATTTTTGGTGATCCCATAGAAAGGGGCATTTACCTGGAGCCCAAATCATCAGTGAAACTTAGGGTGTGTCACAACCTGAAAGGGTTACCCATCCTGCGGGTGCATAGAGATCACAAAGGTGGGTTTGCAGTATTCCTTAATACCCAAGCAGATGGAGGCTTTATTTCCTAAATTTCTTTACTGTTTTACAGATTACTACAAACCACCACTAACAAAGCAGGTATACTTATAGCTAGTAAAGTAAGTAGATACATATTACAAGTTCCTACCAGGAAAGCAAATAAACAGTCACAACAATCAATATTAATAGCAATCAATAACAAAGCAAGTATACATTTCAGCACTACAGGCTATTACAGGCTGTTACAAAATTACCACTAGTAAAGCAGCACACATACTTACGATTAATTGCTTAGAAGCACAGATACAAGCTGATTGCAGAATTGGGGCCAATGAAACCGATCCCAAAAGGGGGACCAACTGACAATAGACAACGATTTTCTTCAAAGATGATCTGCACCATGGGGTCTGGAGGCAGCCAGGTGTCCCCAGCAAGGGTCCGATCTGTCTAGGAGGTCTGATAGAAAAGGGTGTGTGCATGGGAAGTTCTCGTAGACAGAGGCTTCATTTTGAGTAAAACACCAGTCATTTTTGTATTACACAGACATAAGAGGGCACAGGGCACCACCATGTGGGACAGCCAATACATAAGGGTGTTTTCTAGTTTCTGGAACTAGGTTTTATTTTCTTTTTTTTTTTTTTTTTTCAGGCTGTTTTCCTGGTCTTTCAGTTAGAACAGCCAATGCCATTTGCCAATTCTTGCTTTCTCAGGATTTTCTCCTGGTTTTTCCAGACTATTTTTCACCTTTGCAGATGATAGGTTGCTGTTAGGTTTCCTTGGTTTTGTGCATATCAAGGGTATGTCAAGATATCTCCAGTTTCTTGGTGCCCAGCTGCACTTGAAAGATGTGCCCCTCAAGGATGCTCTGGTTCCGAGGCTGACAGGTGCTTCCTTGGTCAGTATTTCAGCAGACATCTTCTGTTCAGTGTTTTTCCCCTTCTAATCAGGTCATCTTTATCCCTGCTCCCATCAGGGTGCCAACAGCATATGAAATAAGGCAGTTTGAGTTAGGTTTTTGAAGCTTACTTGATATAATAAATATGCATATTTTAAATAAACTTATCTTGCCGAATAAGATAACATGATATTTGAGTGCAAAATTTGTACTCAATTTTTTTGTTGCAGAAAATATTCATGTTCCTGAGTAGTTTTTGCATTGTGCATCACTAACCTGTAGTGGAAGGGGCTGAGTGGTATTTTTTGTGAAGGTGCACTGGTAATGGCAGTTGCTAAAAGGATGCTATACAAAGCATATAGAATTTGACTGAGAAAATAGTAAAATGTAAGGGAATGAAGAATGCTGTGGAAATGTTATACTGAAGGGACTAACAAAGCAAGCAATTTCTGATTGATTGATGTGGCAGGAAGTGCTGGGAAATAGATGGATATAAAAGAAGATGGAAATATTCTTGCTGTGTACATACCGGGCTGAGGTCCCCCATGACTTAATGCACGAGCTGTCACAAAAGACTTGTTTCAATTCCATTACCATGCTTACTCCAGCCCTCCTCAAATGAAATACGTTCCTACCTACAGATTTGTCACTTTTTAATCACTGATGGAATTCTGGAGTTGAGACAACATAAATTGGTTCATGTTTTCCCAACAGTAAATGGCAATATTACACACCTAAAATCTGAAGTTTCGATGCAGAATAGGCTTCTTGATGCTTTCTGATCATTCAACCTTCTGCCAAAGATTTCTGATTTAGGTTTGAAATCTCATGGGTTGACCAAGTGCAAAAGAGTGGGCTGTGTTAGGAAAAATTTTGAGCACATGAAAGCAGGCTTGAGACATCCCTTACTTAAAAGAGAACAAACAAACAAAGAAATAAAACGTACCTCTTTAGAGATTAAAAATTTTTTTCTGACCCTGCCTAGGAGAAGCAACCTTCTTATACTGCAGAAGTCCATCTGGATGGTGAATTTGGCATTGCTATTGCCAGCAAATAACCATCATTAGTCTTCCGACTCTCTCAGGTCTCTGCATTTAAAAGCAAAGAAAAAGGGTTTGTAATGGCTGTAACAATGCTTGTGCAACACAAACAAGTCTTGCCAAATACTTGATTTTGATTTGCATATGTACTTGAGCTCAGAATTTGTGTGAAGGTTACAGCTGAAATACTGAGCTGAAACATTTTCAGGTTGCTCTGGATAACCACAGTCTACCTTTCACTGGCATTCCATGGTTGGAGCCTGTAACCTAAACTACTGAAATACTGCAAAACAAGTAAGTCAGGGGTTTTATGGAAAAACATCAGATTTTACAGGATACTGCAGTTTATGATTTAAATAGAAAATTTTGTAGCTACAGAGCAAATTTTCATTGAAGATTACATACATTTTTATACTTGAAGAACAGGCAAAACTAAATAAATTAAAAAAAAACCCTACATAGTTTTCAATACATCTTCATTTACAATCCCCTTTGAAAAAGAAGGAAAAGGTGTATAAGAAATGTCAAAACTCTGTGTTGTAAAAAGATTTGAATGTAAGTTGTGATTTTAATACAGAGCTATTTGTAGCTACGACATATTCTAATGGAAGATGCCTTAAAGAAGCTTTTTTTTTTTTTTTTTTTTTTTTTAAAATGTCTTCAGTGAGAGTTACTTTGCTTTCTGGAGCTTACTGTTCCATGACTTATCACCTTTGGTCTTCAGGCAAGGATTATTTCAGCATTTTTCTTATTTTAGTAAGTATTTGTTACGACTGTAATTTCCAAAGTTCCCCTGGAGAAGTTTCTCCAAGCTGTCTCATGTGGGGGACGGGAGGGTGAGAAGAAGAGGAGTAGGAGGAGGAGTAGTAAGTAAGGACTAAGTAAGTAGTAGTAATATTAGTAAGCTCAAGAGACCACCTCACTGCCTTTTTGCCTATGACGCTTTCCATTTTGTAACATTACTTTTTTCATGTGTGTGTTGAAAGCTAAGCATCCATCTAAACATTTCAATTCTTATTTATTAAGGTAGTGGTTGGCAGATCACAGATTATTTGCTTTAAGCTGTTTTTAATAACCAATCTATTCAAGCAGAAACCATTCTGTGCATCATGAAAAACTGAGTAAACATTAGTAAGTGACATATAAGTCCTGGGCAACAGTCATTACTTTGATGCCAGGATGCTCTATGCGATCAGAAGACAGTCTCTGAAGCATATGTGGGGTTTTTTTCCTTTGATATTTGAGCGTGGTCTAGCAAAACATACTTGTCATCTTGCATACATAGTCCCAACATGTACAAAAAGCTTACCTAAATCCTTGTTTGCGTGATGGAAATGCAAGAGGTGGTTTCCTCTGGAATTGAAGTCTAAGTCAGTATCTTAGAGTAACAATACATAGTGTTGGAAATTGTGTAAATTATTTTCATAGCTCTTTCAACTAGGAAAATTTGGAATTGAAATTCTGAGGGTCTACAGCTGCTGCAGATGCACTTATGCTTGTTGTCTTTTCTTTAATAATATGCAGTTGAATAGCTTGCTATATTCGGTGGTCAGTGAATATAGCAACCGAAGTAAAGCAATCCTTATTTACGCTTCCAGTAAAGTATGCTGGGGCTGGACGTAGAGGAAAGGTGCTGTAGGAAAGTCACTCCTAAACTGGCTGTACTCCATCAACCGGTATCTCTTCTCCGCCCCCCCCCTTGCAAATTTTAACTTTCCAAAGTCCTGATCGCACTGTAGCCAGCGGGTGTATTAACTTTGCAATCTCTGACTTGTGGACTTGTTCTAACAAGTACAGCACAGAAAGTCCCTGCTTCCTTGTACCCTGCACAGATATTTGCCTGTGTGATAAGCCACCCAAAGAAAACCAACAAAAAATTTCAAATTTTAGAGATGGACATGTAAAGCCATGGAACTCTTGCTCAAACACAAAGAGTGGTTTTACTGGCTTCATTCTCTCCTTCAGAAAGGTACCTTCATGACTTGTGCTCCATTGCAGTAGTCTAATATACTTCCTTTTTAGAAATGCTGGTGAAACTGTGATGGGTTTAGATGGCTGAAGGTAAGTGAATTAGAGGGGTTTAACTGCATTAAGAAGACAATAATAGAGAAGCTTGAATTTTTGATTCGGAAATGTGAGTGAGCTTGTGATCCAATGCTCTTAGCTTGGAGCTTTCAGTGTATTTACAGGCTTGGCTACGGCTTTTCTCTTAGTTGAATATGCAACATGTAGGCCTTTGAATATTAGCTAAGGAAAATGTCAGTCTGAATTGTGTTGCTGTTTCCTAGGTACAATTTTTTTTAACTGTCAACACAGATTGTTGAAGTTAATGTGTTTAGTATTCTTATTGTAAGTGGTTTTCAGTTTAAAAGTCAGGACTTGCAAGTGTCTGTCCTGGTTTGAGGTGAAAAGGAACCAATTTTGTTCAGTAACTTTGCTTCTTAGCTGGGCCTCTTCTAACTACTTAAATTAACAGCATATCGTGCAGACAATATTCACTCTCTCAAAGTGATAAGACCTACATTTATAGTTGATGCTCAGCCATGGTATGCAGAGAGGACCTTGTTTATACATATTGCTATAACACCCAAGGCCAACTAACTTTGTTATTTGCCCCATTGGAGGGTTGGAAGTGGAAAAGCATAGTGGGGTCCCACCTGGGGGGAGGAGCAGACAGGACAGGTGACCCAAAACTGACCAACAGGGTATTCCATTCCATCTGCCTCATGCTCAGTATAAAGCTGAGGGATTAAAGGGTCAGCTCTCTTTCTTCAATGGCCATCGTGTGAGGAGGACTCTGTCTGCCTTTGATCCCGATCCTGAAGGCAGATCTGGAATCCAATTCCTGTCTGTCACTGAGTCCAGCCTGGGACTGCCCCAGTGCCAGCCGGTGTCATGATTGTCATCTCGCGAGCTTGATACAGTTTTGTATATATTTCATTATTTCTTTTTATTTTGTTATTAATATTTCATTAAAGTAGTTTTGTTCCTTCTAAACTCATACGTCTCTTTTTCCCTCCCCTGCTTCTCTCCTTGAAGAGAGGCAGAGGGGAGCATCTGTCGGTCCCATCTGGGGTCCCTCGGGTCCCCAGTAGCTGATTTGGCCTAAACCATGACAATATCCTTTTGGATATGGGAAAATAGTACAGGGTGGAAAAGATGTATGGTAATACAGCATGCTTTCATCTCAGATGGTACTCTCGGAGGACCTAGATAACATTTTTTACTGTTGTCTTAGTCAGTTTTAAATTGGCAGCATTGCTCAATAAACTCAAATCCTACTTAAGCTCTAATTCTGGACTGAACAGATCCAGCTCTTATGTTTTCTCTTCCTCTGATTACCTTTATCCTTCATTGTTTCCCAGATGTTTGGAACCTAAGGAAATACACACTTTCAGAGTGTTCCAGCAGCTGCTTCACAGTAAAACACTAATTCTTTCATGTGTTGCTACAGCACGTGGGTAAACTTTTTTCATCCCCACAGCATTGTGCTAAAATGTTGCTATTACAAAGAAAGCATGCTGTCTGCCTGCAGCAAACAGGACATGAATTAAGTTGAAGTGCAGCGAGAGGCAGCTTGGTAAGTCGCTACCTCCAAATCTGGTGCTCAACACCTGATCTTCAGTGCTCTACGGTCCTTCCTAGTGAAACAGGTTGTCAGAATGGGCTTGGGGAGTCAACGTTATAAGATGATTTTAAGAACAGCTGAAGTTACATATTGTGTATGTGTAGCAGGTGAAAAGCCAAAAGATGGGGTGGTCTGTTGGCATCGAAGTCCTGTGCTGCATGAAACATCCCTGTAGCGACCGGCCAGCAGCGAGACCAACCAGCCCCTTGCGTGGGCAGCGCCCTGCGGGGGTGCTGCGGGCT
>NW_009648250.1:4432166-4435212 GCF_000708025.1 Charadrius vociferus | reverse complement strand
GGCCGGGGGCGGCGGGCTGTCCTCTCCCGTCTCCGGGGGGGTGCGACGTTCCGCCGGTTGGGACGCGGTCCCGGTGCCTCTGTGCGCGGTACGGCCGGGCGGGCTCCGCTCGTGTCCGGGGAGAACGTTTCCCGTGGGTTGTCAGTGGCTTTCCAAAGTCCCCAAAGTGGGGAAAGGGAGGATTTTCTTTTTTTTTTTCTTACATTATTTTTTTGGGGTTTTCTTTTTTGTTTGTTTTCCTTGTTCGTTCATTATTTTGCTGTTCGTGGTTTTTACAGTTCCAGCCCCTAAGTGGACAAGGTACTTGGTTTTAGTCAGGAAAGCGCTTGCCTTTCTCAGCTGGAGCGTAAGAAGTTTTTAACTTACTGACTTTAACTTCTCTTAACAACCAAAAAATGTAAAGGAAATGAAACCTTTTCTAACAGTAACATTCAGAGAAACAACTTTTGAAGCAGTTCTTGGTAGCGTTTTGTTAGGACACTGGTGTATGCAGCTTAGAGTTGCGCGAGCGGTGATTCAAAGACTCTAAAATCCTTCTGCTTACTCCTGCCTCTGCATTTGGTCCTGTTAAAAAATGGAAGTAGCTCCTCTTGTAAGTCATTATAAGGCACACGAATGTGATAGAAAGCCTAACAGATGCTACAAGGTTTTTTTTTTTTCTTTTGTAGAGATAATTTGCTGTCTACCATGCTTTGTGGAAATAGGATTTCAGGAGGCATTTGAGTAAAAGGGATTTGTCCACATAGATGAAAAAAAACCCACTGTATTCTGTGAATAAAGTATGAAAAATTGACATGACAAAATGTGGTGAAAAGATTTGAGTACTTAAGTGCTTTTCTTTTTCCAAAGTGGTGTTTGAATGTCAAGTGCAACAAAGAAAGTGATCGTGTAGATGTATCTTAATAATAATCTAGCAGGAAACACATCTGGCCTTCTCAGTTGACTTGTAAATTAGACATTTCTGCCAACATTTTGTTACGTAATGTCAGGGAGGAGTATTCCTTTTCTCGATCTGAAACGGCTGCTGTTATTCAGAAGTTCCCATTGGTTCCCCTGAGAATAATTCCTTTGTGGGGCAGTTTCAGAACGGTATGATGTGTGAAATGGCCCAACATTCTTTTTCATCTGAGTAACACCTTGAATGAGAATTTGCACCAGGATATAGGAAGGATAGCCTATGACTAATGTAGTGACTCAGAAGATCCAGTTCCAGTTTTTGGCTTTACTGGGCAAGAAACAGCTCTCTGCATGGCCACACATCAGTCAGTCGGCACCTGCACATCTTGGTTTCCTGTTTATAGATGGGGGATACGGTAATCTCAGGGCAGGAACATACATTCTCTGTGCCTTCTACAAGTAAGTCTTATAGGTGCTAAGGTGCTACCTAGAACAGCAAGCAGAATTTGTATCACCATGCATGTTTGTGGCTGAGTATTGAAGTTGCAGAAGTCTTCATTTGCACCAGTTTTCATGCTTTTAGACTGGAGCACTCCTTTTTTTCCTCTTCAATATTAGCTTGAATATTACTGCATCTGTAGCATCTTCTCACCCCTGTCTCAGGAATGTTTTTGCAATTTTCCTCAATGTTGTGTGCTGAAATTCTTCAAAAAATTACAGAATTTTCAAAAATTTACAGATTTTCCTCCTGACTAGTTGAGCTGTGTGGGTTATATCTTTAAGGCTCAGCATCATTAAGACAAGCAGGTACCACTAAACTGCATTATTAATTAGAAGAGGGCTATGAGGTGGAAGAGTTGCCCTTCTCAGCTGCTTCTATAAATATCAGTATTATATCTAACAACTTTTGGTATCGAAAATTTCTTTCTTGCTCTTAATGGCTGCAGAGTTTGTTGTGCTGTTCTAGCTGTTCGTGAAGGTGGAATGCAAATGACAGAAGTGCCATTAAACACACAGTATATTCCCTAACTTTGTTAGTTAGAGCAGTTTTGTCGATGGCCAAGCCTGAGTGATGATGAAGTGTCACAGATAGCATTGGAGTGTGCATTTGGATGCATTTGTGGAACCAAACGTTTCTAGTCCGCTTCTTTGCTACCTTGTCAGTAAACTGTAAAACTGTGCTGTATGAACTATTGAAAGACTCTGGTTTTGCTCTGGATTCACAGCTTCACAGTGCCCAGCCTAGGAAGTAGTGAATTCTAAAAGCCATTAAAAATTTCATCATTAGAAAGCTATGATCTCTGTCAAAACAGGCATTAACAGGAGTAAGGGAGGTGAGATATATCTGGTAATGGTATCAAACAGGTTTTATTTTCTTTTAGTGACCTCACATATACATTTGGTTTTATTTTTGTCTTTCAGTAGTGTATAACCCACGTTTCATATCTCTGATGTTTCTAAAATCTAGAGCCCCATTTTATTTTTAGTTGAAATGAAAATACTACATTAAGAATGTTAATACAGGAATGCATAAAGAATACACTTTGCTAACCTCAGGAGCAGACTTCTGTCTAAGAGGCATTTTTCTAGAGTTGTTTTTGTGTTTTATATCCCAAATCTATTTTTAAAAGGTTAAAAAATGTGACCCCTTTGGAAGACTCTTTAAATATTTTCCCTGCTATGGAGCACAAAATGGCTGCGGCTTTAACAAATTAAAGAAATAAGATAGCCATGAATGGGGTGATGGTTTTTGGAGGAAGATTTAAGTTTCTTTTTGTCTCAGAGAGCTGTTTTAAAAGGTGTCTAGATGCATTTCTTCTGTTCGCTTGCTTCAAGAGCAACTAATGCGTCGTGAAGTAATCAACAGTAGTGCAAGCTGCTTCATTATAAATTTAATAGGCAAGGGTTTGTTTTACCTCTCAGTTTGAATACTGTTAGAAGGCAGTAAATGAATGTGCTTGCGAAGCTGCTAGTTTTGTTTTGTCCCCTCTCTATCACTCATGCTCTAGATGTTCAGGAGAGCCAAGTGTAAAAATGAAAGATCATGTCAAAAGCCTTGGCTGTAAAGGCGCAAAGATCTGACTTTGGGAATGTACTATTTATTACGTATGTGTTTTTCTACCTTTTTCCTTTCATTTAATTCTTCCAA
>NW_009648250.1:4399812-4432143 GCF_000708025.1 Charadrius vociferus | reverse complement strand
GTGTTCTGTACCACGTTAGACCCGATTGCTGCGCGGCATGGTTCCTGGTGCTTGGGAAGCCATGGGTGAGCCTTTAGGTATACGTACGTAACATACCTCAGATGGAGGTATACGTACGTAACATACCTCAGATGGAATCTGTAAATTCAGAAATACAGTTTGGTTCAATTGCTGTGCTTGTTGAGAGGAAGCAGTGGGATGAACATTATTAATGGAAACTGGCTGGTCTGTGAGCACCACACTGCAATCTTACTGGTTTTGACTAGTATTAAGATCTGAGAGGTATAAACACAGTATGTACAATAATTTGTATCCATCTTAGAGGCTGCCCTGTGGGTTGATGTAGCACCTGCCTCCTGTGGAGTACTGCATAGTTAAAAATAATAAAACAGTGATAATGGTGATGTGTAACACAGCTATCCATTGGAAGAGAGCTCGGTAGAAGACTTCTTAATATGTGTGTGCTGCTAGACTTTTACAATGCACAAGACATCCTGCTTCGACAAAGATGTTAGATTTTAAAGCATCACAAGTGATGCTCTGGGGATTCCTGCCTACCTTCCAGTGGGATGCACCCTTACTTTCTTGTTGCTCCAGTTGATCAGAAATAAAGATTTAATGTGCTTGTCTTGATGGTGGTAATGAGAATAATTCTCAGTGTTTTACAGACATGAGTTGCAATATGACCATCACCAAAAAGAAATATAATTAAAAAAGGAAGAATTGAGCTCCAAGGCACCTGTGAAGCATCATTGGGGGTTTATTTACATAGCTTGAGAGTTTTGACCTTCAGTTAGTTCCTTTACAATTTTATGAAACAGCAGTAGTGGTCAGTGGCACAGAGGTGTCAGATTGTGGTCTGAAAGGAGAATATAGGGAACAGGGTCCAAAGACCTCATGTTTTGTTGTATTTGAACTGATACATGGAAGAGAAGTAGGAAATACATGTTTTATACCACTGCTTATACTTTGCAGCCATTTGCAAGGCTTGCACAAACTGTGGTCTGGTGCTGCATAACACCAGAGGCTCATTATGGCAGCAGCGGAACCCTGAGTTAAGTGAAGTCCATACGAGTGGCTACCAGATGACAGAGCAGCATCAAAGCCAGAATCCCATCTTCACCTTCTCTGTGTTTTTCTCCCGCAGTTATACGCTTTATTTACAGGGAAGAGGAGAAAGTCAAGTTGTAAGCCAGGTCGCTGCAGGATGAGGAAGTGTCCTTTTGTGTTTAGGAAAATGCTGCTGTTACACAGTAGGTGCTAGGATAGCCAAATAGTAGTTATGGTATTGGCTGAAGGGTCACCTTGTCAACCAGTAGAATTGCCTTTCTGCTGAGATATAGATAATGCTTTCCCTTATCTAATTTCTTTGGTGTGTACAGAGTAAAATAGTTTGATAACTGACGTCTTTTCCATTTAAATGCAGTTAAGTCAATACCTGCTGTTTTTATTTTCCACCAGTTTATTTCCTTATTGTGGTCCTTCTAACATGTCTTGGTAATTGGGGAAACCATACTTTAAAGGCTAAAATTTGTAATGTTGAAAGAAATTGGATAGATGACAGTCCCATAATTGGCAACCAATAAATAAAATATTCAGTGACGAAAAGTGTTGGAGGGATTATTGAAATGTCTTGCCTCTTTGATAAAACCCCAAATACTTGCTGATGTTCATCTCAATAACTTGAGCTGGTCAGGACACCGGCAATAGCATTTGACATTAGGTTTAAGGGGAGATTGTAGACTGAAAGAAAAGTTAGTTAAATAAAATGATTTTCAAGATTTTTTGTTCTTTTTTTTGGTATATTTACCTCTGCTTGACTGAAATGTGTGCTGCAAGTCTCTCCAGTTTGCAGCACATCACAATAAGTACTTCCATTAAATTTATTGCTAAACTGAATGCTGAAAAGTTTTTTTTTTCTGTGTATAGATGAATCCTGCTACTGCTGACATTTGCGTGACCTCAATATTTGTGGGAAATGCCTGAAACTGGACCTGTTTGTCTGTTAGATGCCCATCCTGCTGGTTTCTGTGTCAGAAGCACAAATGTCAGAGGAAGAGACCAGGTGTTGCTCTGTGAAATGATGTGTATCCATGATGTCAGGCAGCTCGACCCTGCCCTTGCTGCAGGGGTTATTTTGGGGATCTGAGCAGCTCTTTGCTGTGCAGAGGAGGTGAGTGGTAGGGTACGTGTCATAGTCTCTCACTTCAGTCCCTTGCTCTGAAATGGAGGTTGCACAAGGGCTGCTCTGTAGCCAGAGCTGAGTATTTCCTCCCTACGTGCATCCTCTTCTTCTTCCTGCCCCTCCCAGCCACTTCCAGCAGCCAAGCTGAGTTACTGTAAGCCCCAGATGGAGGAAAGACGTGAGCCATTCATGTAAAACTTTTGTCTAAGCAACCAGCACTCTTGAGAGTGTGAGAAAAGCAGAAGAGGTGGCTTAGTGCTGTGTGTGGACCTTCGTTGGTTCTTCTGCAGGAAGCAGGAGGAGTACCATTGGGTACACCTTTGTATCCAGGAAACACTATTATAAGCTGATTTGTCAGGGGAGTACATGTCGAAAGTGCTGATCACATTTCGACATGGTTCTAGTCAGTGCTGTATGGAAAACACTGATTGCTTCAGATGAGCTAAATCTTCAGGTTATTTATCCACTCAGGATCCATATTGAGCTAGATACTTAGTATTTCCGAACAGACAAGCTCCCTGGGGATCCATAGTGTGACACAAGCAAAGGCTGAAGGGAGCAAAGTCAGGATGGCATCGTCTCTCCAATGAGTTGTGTTTGTATTATCTAACAAAAAAGTAGTTTATTGTAGTGGTGGTGCAATGATAATCCCCCAAAGGAAGGGCTAAATTATGCCTTCTTGCGCACACTTGCAATAAGATAGGTAGACCTGACTGGATACCTGCCTTTCTCATCATTGCAGAGGAGGATGTTGAGATCATTCTCTTGAGGCTCTGGACATCAGGACAGTCGTATGACAGAAGTAAGCAGAAGTAGGTCTTATTCTGTTGGCATGGCATAACGATTTGAATGTGCTCGTATTTTCTGGCAGAGGCGATGGTAGAGTTTAGTTTGGATGTGTTCCTTAAAAGAGGGGGAACCATTGCAGGTGAAGGTATTTTATATAGCAGAATAGAGCAATGGTATAAAATGGCTGGCTGGCATGTCTATCATTTTAGCCAACCATGAAGCGATGCCCTGGATATACATATTTTGTGTGTGGCAGTAATTGTGAGTTGTCGGCAGGTCTGGGATAGAAGTTAATGTGCTTCATCCTTTCTGTAAGGTGACACTTGTGAAAAGGTCCACCTTAAAATACTCCTTGTGGAATTAATGTTACGGTTTCTTAATTTCTCTTGCAACCCTCTTTTCTTCTGTACAAACAGGACTGTCCTTCCCATGCTGCTGCTCTTGAGGTTGGGCTCAGGATGCTGTTGCTGGAAACTGCAGAGCTTTGTCTCTGTCTGTCAAAGTGAGACGCCTTGCAGTCAGCTGCGGGATACCTCCTCCCTCCACAGAAAATAAGAAATCCCTCTGTCTGACTCTCGCTGCTGTCGAGGCTGGATGGATTAGTGTTTGCCTTTGATACCCTTTTCTTACCATATGAAAGGTGTTTTTTTGTCTTTTTTTTTTTCTCTGAACGTTTGTGGCCAGTGATTTTGTAAAGGGTTTTGCCTTCTGTTTTAAAATTATGCTGAACTCAAACCAGAAGAATGTCAGTACTTGTGAATATAGATGAATTGATGGACACCAGGAGATGAGCATTAACAAACTCGTGGTTTAAAAGGAGTGTGTGCTGACGTGGTGGGTGGGTCGGTTTTGATTGAAGCAGTCCTGGTTTGAGGCTGTGCGTTTAATTTCTGCAGTTTGTAGGCAGGGAACTTCTCAAATCCTATCTGACTCATAGCAGACTGTACCTATGCATTAACAAGCAAAGAGCTGCACAACTGTGTTGTTCTTGGAAACTGTTCAGCTGTAAAAACAAGGCCACATCTGAGCTGAGACAGCCTCCTCTTAAGACAGACTCTCTTTTTTCATAGCCTCTTTCAGCAAGTAGAAGGAGACTTGTGTGTAGTTGTTGAGCCCACCTTGCTGGTTTAGAGATGTGGAATTGCTTCTCATATGCTTTTCTCACTTGACAGGAATATTATTTTTAGAGTATGAATTTTGAGGATGTAGTGAGTTTGAAATACAACAATAGAAATCAGAGTTGCTGTGATGACGGTAATCACAGTAACTTCAGGGATGACTTGTGTCAGTAGCCTGCTGTTTAGGGTAATTAAGGCAACCTACCTTGGGGATATCTTCTATGAAGTTGCTAAAATAACAGCACCATACACCTGGGATGCTGGTGTGGAGTAGAAGTTGCTACATCTTGAGGTCAAATTCCATTTTTTGCCTCTAGAAATAAGAAATGCTGCAATTCCCACTACTTCATTTGCTGCAGCTGCGATGTCTGAGCGGCTGGGCTCAGCCTGACCTGTTTTGTTTACTGTGTCTATTGTGTGAAAAGCACACAGCATCTTAACTAAGACCAGCCACCCCTCCTCCAGCCTTACATGGGCATCATTACAGCAGTGTTTCCTCCTTCTGAGCGACTTTGGGACAACTGGATAGCTGATAAGCTTAATACCCTTTTTTTTCCACCCTAATTCTGGAAGATGTCAACTTAGTTTGCATGAATGGGGTAGAATGATATCAATGCCTCCTGATGGGTGTGTAATAATTCCACTGGTTTGTTCTGTTTCCAGATGCTGTGACAATGGAGTTGAGCTGCGCTGAAGTACCTCTTTATGTAAGTTCTACAACACTAGGCTTCTGCCCAGAGTCACTTTTTTTTTGGGTAATGGCTTGTTCAAAGGCAGGGTGAATGAAACCAAACTCCATTCTCTGGTTGTTTGAGACCACAGGCTGTTGAATGTTGTTGTTTGATGCAGGCATGTGTGGGGACGACAGTTTTCGGTATTGTGGCTCAGTTCTCTGAAGCAAGTTTAAATTTTTTTCCCCTTTATGATATGATTATTGTTTTCTTTTCCTTCAATAGTCTTAATTGCAGTTTTCAAAAGCAGAGTTACTGCCTGTGAAGAGGCACCACTCACTCTCTCTTTCCCACAATTTATAGCTGTTTTTTCCCTATAAAATTCCAAATTACCATTCTTTCTACTTCCTCAAAGCAAGAAATTGTATGTTATGTTAAAAAATGAGTGAGTTGAAGTTTGTAATCAAATGGATTTTTTTTCTGCAAAACCTGAAGTGATTGCTTAAATAGGTGAACTCAAGAGTTCAAAACCAGGTAGCAACAGGAGTAAGGACATGCATTAGATAAACTTAATTTACTTGGTGCCTTTAATGGGATAAGTATGAGGATTAAAACTTAAGCAATGTAGTTATTGTTATGAATAAATTGTGGTTGGTTTTTTTTTGGCTTGTTCTGCCATGGTTTGCGATGAAAATGGTAGCAGCAGGAGTGCATGAATGTTGGTGTCTAGGAGTGTAGCGGGAGGACACTTAATGGTTTTCAAAAGGGTGGTAAAATGTGAAACAAAGACAGAAACAGAGCAATTACCTGCTTACTGTGTTGAGATGGGGATGGAATTGGGGGAGTACAAATAATCTGTACGCCAGAATATTGAAGGAACATAGGATTGCTAATGCAACAGTACTGAGTTTCCATTGTATTTGTCAGATTGGCAGTGGGAACCTCAGGCTCCCAAAAAATAGATGCAACACCTTCAAAGGCGGTGAGGGGGAGGGATTTTGTGAGGCCTGCTTATGTGATGTTGGTTGTGTGGTGCAAGGGTTTAAAAAAATTTTACAGAAAGAATAATCAAGAATATGGTGCTAATGGATAAAATTCAACATGGTTTTATCATAGGCAGCTGCATCAGACTGATCTGATATCTTCCCACGATAAGATAACTGACTGCTTAGAGAAGGGCAGTGCAATGGGCTTAATCCAAGTTGTTGAAAATGAAACATTTGATACCGTGTCTCACAGGAACTCTTAAGGAAGGTAAAGAAGGTGGAGATTAATATAAAGAGATAAGGATAAATGGGTACTGCAAGAACAGTTATAAGGGTAGAAAGAAAGATATTACAAGTGATACTCCTTAAGGGTCATACTTAAAGCCTGTTCTGTTTAATATTTTCATTATAACCCTGAAAGCCGAATGTAGGCTTGTGAAATCTGTGTAAATCTCTGAATGTCATAATATTGGGAGATGTTGATTATTACTGAGGAGAATTCAGTTACTATGTGGGAAGATTGAATTTCCCCACCTTTTATGTAGTCCAGATAATACGAACATGATACAAAGCTACGCATTTGAGCACTTAATAGTGATACATTTCTTATGAACTAAGGACTCATCAGGTGGAGGCGGAGAGGCCTTGGGATGTATTAGTCACTTGTAGAGTGATGGATGTGAGAATGTGATCTTAGTTGGGAACACTTCCCCTAAGCTTTGCACAAGCAAGAGCCAGTATTGGACCTGAGTTTTGGTAACTTGCTGGTTGTGGTCTGCAGCCTCTCACCACCCCATGTGGGTAAATCCCAGAGCAGTCTCCTAACTTGCCAGAAACCCAGTGAGAGTGATTTGGATTGCCATTAGGCAGTCACCAACTTGTTTTCTTGTGGGAGAAGCAGGTGGACGTGTGTCTTTCCTTTGGGTCCCCAGTGTCCTACAAAGCCTGAGGACAGTGGTGAAACACGGACTTCCAGAGACTTGCAGTGGGAGCACCTGGAGTGAGTTTCCCAGAACCTGGGGCTGTAGTCATTTTTTATCAGCCTCCTATATTTTGTGTAGGTGAATGTCTGTGTGTATCTGAGAATGAGGTTATGTAAAACTTCCAGGGCTTTTGCAGGGAATGGGAAGGGGCTATGTGAACACCTTAAGGTGACTGAGAAAGATTCAAGGTTGTCTCTCAACCCCCATCTAAAACCTGGGGAGGTCTTGGCAGACCTTATACCGATCATCTGAGGTTCATGTAGTTACTCTGGTGGGTTAACATCTGAAAGTGTTGCAGCTTCACCATCTCATCTGTCACAATATTGTTTCTGATCTGAGTACTTCTCAGTGCATCTGGGAAGATCAAAGAGATCTGTCCATCTTGAAAGAGTCGTTGAGTCAAGGCATTTCTTTTCTCTTAATTGGGTCCAATTCTTTCATCAGTTCTGGAAACTCCTTCCAACTCCTCCTGCTTTATTTGCATGACTTTGCTGGAGAACACAATCAAATCAGCATTTAAATTAGATGTGAAAGTCCTTTCTGATTGTGCAGTTCCTTAGACAGTTTTCATTAAGCAGTTCTCTGGCTAGCTGAGCTTGTCTAAAATCCGTTGAATCTTCATCCATCAGCAGGGATAGAGAAAGCATCTCTTGGGAAGACTGAGGGAGCAAGACAAATATTTGCACTGTAGTGATTTCAGGTATTTCTGTGATATGTTCCGGTCCCTTTTAAAGGGCATAGTGGAACTACAGAATACCATGTCATGGTAATTGCATACGGTTTGCATGCAACTTTAACAATGTCAGCATACAGTTATAACACATTATTTTCTGCAGGAAAAGTGGAAGTGGTCAAAAGGTAGGAAGTAATCCCTTCTTTCCAGCCATAGGTTTTTGTTCTTTGAGAGAAAAAGAGTTCTACTGTATGCTGGGTCCAAAATTAGCATGCTTTTCACACTGTATTTAAACACACTTAACATCTGTAGCAAGTGGATTTTACACTCATCTTTATTCCAAGAATGTCTGTCTGAGACGTTTGTCAAATTAGCTGAGAATAACTGCAGTTATGTGTTTATAATACACGTTTTTAAAGATTATATGCAAGGTACCTTGTTGACTTGCTGTATGTGAGCAGCTGTTACACAGCTGGAGGATGCATCCATACAGCAGTGACTCCAAACTGTCACAATTCGTCAGTATTGTATTTCTTTGCAAATCTAAAATAGTATGCATAATCTGGTCGGCCAAGTGATGGCTGTTTCTTTTCTGTTACATAAGAGGGAATGCATTCAGAAAGCTCAAGGACATTACTGGGTAATACAGTTTTTGTGAAATATAATTTAAAAATACTCTATGAAATTACTCCGTTTCAAAAAAGCATTATTTTGATACACTTCTCTTTATATGTAATTTTTGTGGCAGTGATACGATTAAAATCTAATTACAACACACATAAATGTCATGGTTTAAAAAATAAATGGTAATGAAACAAAATTAAATATTTGAAGCACATGCTTTTCAGTTAATTTGAGGAGCCTGTTTCCGGCTTCTAGACAGCAAGGTACTGTTAACCACATCATAAAATTACTTCTTACAAGCTGGTCTAATTTTCAGGATTGACTAGCCAAGGATAAATCAAAAGATCATATGTGTTGTTTCTTCTTTCAATGCTAATAATACATTGCTTAAGTAAGTATAACTTGAATTTAAATAGCTTTTGCCCTCCTAAATTATGCTTTTTTAACTAGTAGAAATGGAATTATATTTATTCAGTCCTTTCTGAAAGGAGAGCAGCAAGCTGAGTCTTTTCAGTTCATAGTGTACTAAACACAGTATATGGAATAAGACCACACTGTTTTCAGGCAGCCGCTGGTTTAATTGTAGATGGAAAAAAGGCTATCCATGAAAGATAAAAAGCAAAATGTTTGAATAAGCGCTTTTCACATATTAAAAAATTTATGTATGGCAGTTGTTCTTCCTATTGAAAGCAGTTTCTAGTGTGGAAAAACAAATATCTCTCATGGCAAATCCTTCCTTCTTACTTAATGGTTGGTGACTGTTTTTTGTTTGTTTTTTTTTTTGTTTGTTTTAAAGAAATGTTATTGATCACCGACATTGATCTTTGATAGTGGCAAAGAAATACCTTGCTGCCATTGAGCAAATGTACCGTGGGAGTAGCCAACTCTCAAGAGCAGAAAATAAGTGATCTCAGAAGTTTGTAAATTATTCTCTGCTGAGAGCCTGATGAATGTTTCCCATGGGAGCAGCAGAGACAAATAAAGAGATGCTGAGCCACAGAGGATGTCCACAGCAGTTCCCTGTAGACATCAGAGGAGACTCATCTCCCAAGGGGATGATGCTGGAGCTTACGCCTTAATTCTGTCTTTCCAAAGGCGTATTTGGAAGTTAATTCTCTGGGAAGAGACAGAAACACGGGATCCCGTCTTTGAGACTGAAGATCTGGAAAATAAAAGTTCTGCTTTGTCCTGTACTGTACAGTGCTTACTATTCTCAAAGTGCACTTTCCAAAGGTATCACATGCTCCTGCCTACAACCACTGGATTTGGCTAAAAGTGCTTGAGGTCAAAGCTTAATTAACTTCTCTTGTATTCTACTACACCAAGTCTCTCCCTCTTAAGTGCCTCTACTGGTTTGTTCTTGTTTGGGGTTGGATTTTGTTTCTTACACTGTTACAGCTTCTTTGGTGAAGCGTAGGTGGCAAGGAGGAAGGGGTGCTTATGTATTCGCTGTTTAATACTGATGAATTGAAGTATTGCTACAAATGCTGAGGGTTCAACAGGTTTTCCTCTGACTGGATCAGGGAAGGCTGATGGTAAGATGTAGCACCAGGCTGTTTGCAGCACTTGAGTGCCTCGAGACTGTCCCACCTTGGATAACCTTGGTGATGGTCTTTGCCAGGGCTGGGTCTGCAGAGTGCCAAGCATGTCAACTTTCTAGGGTTTCTTTTTCTCTGACTTTTTTCTGTCCAGCGTGTTTCCTCGTAGTGCTCTTTACAGAGTTTGCATGGTCATTCCTGTTCTTTGCTTGTCCAGCTATTTGTTTGTTTGGGTTGGTGATGTGCTCCAGGCGATGTGATATTGGCTTAATTCGCTCTGTTTTAGGAGCCTATGTTTTCCATCACTGTAATGACGTCAGTGTCTGGTGATCTTTGTAGTGCACCGTTCCTTGCACTGCTCTTTTGTAGTTTGGAAATGATGTTTAACTTCATTTACAAAGAAGGTCTGAGGTGATGTAAGTGCAGCAACATCCCTAAAATGTACGAAAGGTGTGGTGAAACACACTCCCATCCAGGTTTCTCAGATCCTAACCTAGGATGCTTGGATGGGGCAGCATCCTTCTTCTGTAACCTGATTAGAAGTTAAAAATGTCTGTATGAAGAACATTTTTGTGCATGGTAGTTTGCTTTGCTGTGATGGTAAGTGGAAACTGCTTCTCATGCAGCTTGCTCGTGGCGTGTCCCATCAGAGGAGGCACATCCCATGGGATGCAGGTGCATCTCATCTCACTTACAATTGCAAAGAAGGGGGCAGAGAGGGGGAGGTGCATCAAGTCTGCATTCACAGCCATCTCCCCTCCAAGAATAAACGGGAGCCAGAGGAACCATGTCTCAACCTTCATCCCCTTGTCCTGTAGTGAAGCAGAAGGTATGGAGGCCAAGGGCTGTTCCCATGAGCGTTTGGAGCACTTGAGGCAGCATGTCCTGAATTCATATGCTAGTTTGTATGCACATACAGACCTGGGCCCCATCCACACGATGGGATGAAGGCAACGGCCTTCACCGTTGCACCACTGGAGCTCAGCCTCGGTAGCAGTGGAGAAGGAGGAGTGAGTGCAGCCTGGTGGCCATGGCTGGCCTTCCAGGTGGACTTGCTCCAAGCAAGTTGAGATGACAGTGTGGCTTCCCTGCTGCCTCTGCATTAACTGCTGGCCCAGGAGCTTGACTCTCCTAAGAGAGAAGGAATGCAAAATTGGAAATTGAAGGCTGGCGTGGGCAAGACAGTCTGGCAGCTTTTTTATCACATGCAATATACCTGTAGCCTATCCCTAAAAAAGCATGTCTGTATTACAGCTTCAGTCAATTATCCCTTGAATCCATGCTGGTTTATTTCCTTCTGTCATTAAGTAACAATTTTAAAGTTCTTTTGATCTTTTGTTATTTTTTTCCAAGGATATACCCTCCCTGAAGGAGTTTTTGGGCAAACACCTGGGCTACAGCCAGGCTCATTAGCATCTTCACTATTTTCTTAATCTGTGATCTTGTGGTTCCTCAAGGATGAGCTGGCGTAATTCCCAGGGACCCAGTTGAAAACACAACTGCTTATTCACAGGTACCTTGGCCATAGAAGGTATTTGAGTAGGGAACAGAGAGGAAAAAGTGAAATAAGGGACATATTTCATACCCAGGGAGTGCAGACAACAACAGCAAATGCCTGGGCTGATTTTTAAGGTTCTTTCCAGCAAAGCCTGCTGTACTGATGGACAGTTTAACTACCTGGATTTCTGTGGGTGAGAAACATGGTGAAACAGAAATAACTCTAAAATGTTTTTGTTCACAAATAAGCTCATTTCATTATCCAGTAAAAAAAGACATAAACCAGTAAGCACTGGCCAAGGAATGAAGCAAGGGAGCTCTGCTCAACCAGCTGCCAGGGGCCATTGTGCTTTGTCCCATTGCTGGCTTTTTTGTAGCGGAGGAAATGAAAAGTTTCAGATTGGAAGTCAAAGTCCTGTTGAAAAGATCAGAAAGCAAAGGGTGGTAGAAAGTTCAATTTGAAAAGAGGATTTTAATGTGTATCCAGGGATTGGATTAATTTTGTACTTTGTCAGCAACTTCTAGTTGTCTGGGCTGTTTTTACCTCAAAGGTGAGAGTTTTCCAAAGTGCTCTCTGTTGGTTGATGTTGCTACAGCTGAAGGCAATAGTAAAGTGCACTCTGATATTCACACAATCTTGAACGCTTCTGAAATTTTCAGTTCTGCACTGAGGCCCATGCAAAAGGTGATTAAATAAACAGGGATTTTTTTTGTACTGTATCAGTGTGTTCTGGAATAATTTGAGCATATCTGCTGGAAAATGTTCAGAGGTCCATAGGCAGAGGGACTTTGAAAGCACGTGGTGAGACTTAAAAAGTTGTGAATTATCTTATCTGTCAGGAAGAAATTCCAAATGTTTTTTTTTCTGAAGTACGCTATTTGTATGCCTTGTTAGAGCTAGGGGGACAAACGAGTTGTAATTGTTACCTTTTTCACAAGTGCGTGGGTTTCATGTGCTTGAGAATTGGGAAACAGAAATTAACAGAAATAATTCAACAATGGTACCCTGCTTTCTAAATAATTGGCATTCAAACTGATACACGATTCCAGCGTAGTTTTGTGTGATAGGACTTACATATTGATCCGCAAGTGAGCAGTTGATCATCTGCCTTGCCAAGCTGTGTGCCTTCACAGTTCCTTAGTGCTGAACTGAGAGAGTTGAGGTGGGAAGAGGGGTAGAAAGAGGTAGAGTTTTCCATGGTGGGATACAGCCTTTGGATTTTCTCCTCTTGCCATGTGTTCAGTCTCTTCTAAGCAACACTTTGCGGACAGAAGCCAGTTCCTAGCCTGTCTTGCCCATCCTGTGCGTTCACATTCCTTGCTGTTCTGGTAGGATTGGCGATATCCTAGGCCAGTCTGTGTGTTCAACCAGGCTCAAACCACTGTCTTGTTTAGATGGTGATTCCAAAACACAAAAGAGAAATGTGGCTTAAAATGTAATTGTGTGTTGGGCTTCCAGCGTGCATTTGCTAATGCATGGAGCTGTGTTTGCTGGCCTGATCCAGTGCTGGCTGGAGTCATCAGTGTTTTGTTGTTGACCCCCGTGGGAGCCTGGTCAGGTCCATCGTGGGCGGCTTGCATGGGGGCATACAGAAGAGTGTGCACAGGCTGGCCTGTGTTTGGATGAATAGTTTCTGCCAGAATGAGACCGAGGAAATACACGTGAAAGAATGAGATCTATTTTAAAAGATGTGAAGGAAAAGAGCGGGTACTTCAAAGCGTGTCCATCGGCAGTCGGATAATTTTTTGCTCCCGTGGTGTATTATTTTTCCTCCATTTTTTGTTTTTCTGTTCAGTCGTTAGACTGGGATTTTTCTGGGCAGCGATTTTGTGCTTACATGTATTTGTGTAGTGTCTGCAGCAGTAGAGCCCTGATGTCATGTAGGATGTGAGAATAATAAGTAATGTGATCTATGTATTTTAAATCAAGTCAACTGAAAGATGTAACTCCTTTTCTTTAGTTAACATGTCAGAATGGATGTTCATTTTCTATTAATATGCCTTATTGCAGAAGTTTTTTGATGTGTGTATGTGAACAGCTCATTCCCAAGCTTCTTAATTCCTCTGTATGATTTTATGCACCAACATAAATTGTGTTGCCATTGACAGCAAAACACTGAATGATATTTTTAACGACAGACCAGCAAGAATGTTAATGCATGTTTTGGCACTGTGTAATGCTTGAAGATTTTTTTTCTTCTTCTTCCTTTTTCTTTTTTTTAACTTCCTTTTTTTCTGATAAAGGCATCCAGGCTATTTTTATTTCTATCCAGCTGTTCCAGAATTAGAAGATATCCCATTCTCCACAAGTGTTGATTATTTTGCCATATGGGAGACTGAAAACTTTTCTCCATGTTACCTGTTGTCACAGTTTGATGGTGTACTAAACACAGCTTTAAGACCACTGGTGACAAGTTAAAAAGAATATTGGCCATGTGACACAAACTGCTGATTTGCTATAAACTTACTCTCTGGTTCAGATTGTTTAAAGACATTGGTAGGTTAATTCTGCACCAGCAGCCAGATGAGGTACTGTCGCTTTTCCTACTGCTGACATACAGCAGGCGTAAAAAGCACAAAGCCAGCTTAAGCTCCGTATCGTGTGCTCTCACTAATTCGGTAAAAATGAGATGGTGTGCCCAGGTCTGGTGTGGGTCAGGGTGGCAAGGCTGAGTGTTGCTCATGGTGACGTGTAAATGGTCTTGCTGCCAGCTGTACCTTTAAATGGGAGATTAGTGTTGCCAGCCTGTGCTGAGGAAGAAATTAGTGGATGCTTTCACTCTGTTCATCCTTATGTTTTGCAGAGTCTTTGGGGGCTTTCTTGCTCGTGGCTGAGTTCCTGCAGCCACCTACTTGTGATCATATTAAGTGTCTAAGCTTCTGCGTTTGGCACTAGAATATATTTCTGAAACAGCTTGCTGTTAAAGTTATACTATATTTATGTACCTTTTGATCTTCCATTACGAGTTAATCCTTTCAGTACCCTGGTTGTCCCTTTGCCCTGACATCACCCTGTATACCACTACAGCAGTGCAGCGTGAAAGCTTTATGTGACACCTGCATCACGGCGTTAACACTTTTTTGACCGCCTCCTTGCTGCATGCCACGCTGTTTGTGGCCTAGAATTGTGCTAGGCCTCCCTCGCAACCTTGGTAAGCTCCTGCTGTGTTTGTGCTTGACATCTTTTTGGGGATGGTGCTTTGCAGCAGGGATGAAAGCGATGCGAGCTGGAAGAGCTGGCAGAAGCTAAACAAAAAGCAAAGGGCTGACTGAGAGGGTGAAACAGTAGAAACAGGACTGAGGAGGGCAATTTTTTTGTGGTAAGATGATGCTATAGAAAGTAAGGACCTTGGAATTGTCTGGGCATATTGCACGTGCGCTGAATGAAATGCATCAGTATGTCTAATGTGTATTTCTTTTTAAAGTGGGTAACATTAGAAGCAACTTAGTAGAGCAGAGCAGCACAGAGACTTGCAGATCTATGTATGTCATTACCTGTTACTGGGTTTCTTCTTTTTAGAGGAATTGTATTTGGTTTTGCAAGTAAATAAGCAGTGTTTTAGATGCCTTCATTTTTTTTTTTTAAATTCTGTTGGATTCTTATTCCTTTTCCTGGGGCCAAATATTGCAGTTCTCAACAAGAAACTTGCTCTTCTGCCTCTGTCTGTGAAGAGAGTGAGCCTGTGCTGAGGCTAGTGAGGAGGCAGTAGGTGTAGCTTATTTTGAGACATCAGCTTTGGGAAAATGCCAGTGTATGCAATTTCAGAAACTCCCAATACAGCAGATGTACTTCAGTTTGTCACCGGGGGAGGAGTATTGCAATAAGCTTGACTGAAAGCCCACACGGTTTAAGGCTGATGTCCTACTGAAACCCAACAAAATAAAACAAAATCCTTCATCTCTCCTCCTCTTCAAAACAAATAAAAATATAATCCAGCTCCGCAGTCATCAACAGGCTAGAGCTCAGCTTACGTGTGAGAACAGCTGTGCAGGAACGGAGGCTGCGCTGAATTATTTAGTGTGGCTTTCTGGCGCATTGCTGGCCATTTTGTGTCACCCAGCTATCGTGTTCTCAAGGCCAAAGGCTTGTTAGGCCCCTAAAAAAGCCCAGATATGTACCAGCTGTGGAAGGTGGGAGAGACCAGGCAGGGAAGTGTTTCTGTGGGAGGAAGTTCCCGGGGCTGTGTGGTAGGTGACTGTGCAGCGGGTGCTTTCAGAACAGGGTGGACAAAACCCGTCTTTGAGGAATAACTTGGGCAGTGTTGATCCTGCCTTGAGGCAGGGGAGTAAACTAGTTGACTTCTCAGGATCTTATCCATCCTTCTTGTTCTTTTTTGCTTGGAGTGTACTTTTGTCATCGGTTTGGATTTAACAGAATGCTTTATTTTTTTTTCCAGTTTATTGAGGTTACTTAGCAGTCAAAAAAGGCAGCAATACCTTCTACCAACACTTATTTTTCCTTTTAAGAAGGCACAATATCTAAACCAAAGTGACGAACTTGCTGATATTTCATATTAAAAGAGGGCAGCTTATCGGTCTTCATTAGGAAATTTCTCTGTTAGTGCTTTTGTCTTCAAGGTTGTGCTAGGACCTTGCTAGAAGCATCCTTCAGATGACAGCCAGCATGGCTTCACTAAGGGCAAATTGTGCCTGACAAATTTGGTGGCCTTCTATGATGCCGTTACAACGTTGGTGGATAAGGGAAGAGCTACCTGGACTTGTGCAAAGCATTTAACACTGTTCTCCATGACATCCGTGTCTTTAAATTGGAGACACATGGGTTTGACTGATGGAGCATTCAGTGGATAAGGAACTGGCTGGATGGTCGCAGTCAAAGAGTTGCGGCCAACAGCTCGATGTCCAAGTGGTGACCAGTGATGAGTGGCGCTCCTCAGGGGTCGGTACTGGGACTGTTGCTGTTTAACATCTTTGTTGGTGACATGGATGTTGGGATGGAGTGCACCCTCAGCAAGTTTGCTGATGACACCAAGCTGTGTGGAGGGAAGAGATGCCATCCAGAGGGACCTGGACAGGCTGGAGAGGTGGGCCTGTGCAAACCTCATGAAGTTCAACAAGGCCAAGTGCAAGTTTCTACATGTGCACCGGGGCAATCCCAAGCACAAGTACAGGCTGGGTGGAAAATGGATTAAGAGCAGCCCTGAGGAGAAGGACTTGGGGGTGTTCGTTGATGAGAAGCTCAACATGAGCCGACAATGTGTGCTCTCAGCCTGTAAAGTCAACCACATCCCGGACTGCATCAAAGGAAACACAGCCAGCAGGTTGAGGGAGGTGGTTCTGCCCACCACTCTGCCCTGGTGAGACCTCACCTGGAATATTGTGTCCAACTCTGTAATCCTCAACATAAGAAGGACATGGACCTGTTGGAATGGATCCAGAGGAGGGCCGTAAAGATGATCAGAGGGTTGGAGCACCTCTCCTTTGAAGACAGGCTGAGGGAGTTAGGGTTGTTCATCCTGCAGAAGAGAAGACTCTGCGGAAACCGTAGAGCAGCCTTCCAGTACCTAAAGGGGGTCTACAGGAGAGCTGGGGAGGGACTCTGTATTGGGGAGTTGGAAATAGATGATCTTTAAGGTCCCTTCTGACCTAAACCATTCTATGATTATATTCGGGGATTCAAATGGTCAGTGAACACTTTTTTCTCACTCTTTTGACAAGAATGGAGAGCTGCCTTAACTGCTAGTCATCAGGCTTCCCTTGTGCTGTCTAAGAGAATGTGAGGGAGATACTTCTTACTTGTGCCCAGAGGTATCTGTGCAAATGCTTTCTCTGCATTTCTTACAAAGCTTCCTCACACTGAAGAAATACCTACACATTCTTGGTGCGTAAAGCTGATGTTTGGAGAATCTGCTGTGGTGCATTTCCTGCATACAGGTGGTGTCTTCTGCACAGGTGTGGAGGCTGAAGGCTGGTGTTTTACCTGGTGTGAATGAGTGAGGTTCTTGGGGTGCTGGTGGAGCTTTGCAGAGTAAATCAACAGAGCACTGGCTGTTCTCAAAGCAACCGTACATGCATATTTATTTTTTATAAAAATCTCCATGTAGGCTTTTGGGCAATGTGTTATACTAAATATGACCATATCATTGTTGTCTTATAGCTGAAATTTTCACCTGTTTTGTTAGCGTTAAAGTTATCTAGGCCTATTAACCATTGGCATTAGCTGAACTTTTGATACAAGCATTTAATTGTGTACTTGGTCAGATGGCTGGCCTTGGGGATGTTTCTTAACAAGTGGCGGGGGTGATTATTTGAGGAACTTCTAAGATGTTCTCATGGACAATGAGGATTCTGTCCTTGAATCCATAGTGAAAGAACTCCTAATCAAGGAAAGCAAGTATTGTTATCATTCTTGAAGTGAAATATCCTGGAGCATATGTGCATATGGACCCTGAAAATGCTACTAATCTACATGTTTTGAAACTTGGCAGAAAAGCAAAAATTCTGAGTGTCCAGAGTCAAACTACTTTCATTATAATACTAAAAATCACGCCCATAGGTCAAGAATACCCTGGCCCAGGTGAAGACCTTTCCCCTGAGCATGTGTAGTAGCTATAACTTGATTGAGCAATCATATGTAAATTACTAATCAATCAAATAGATATAGGAGGGACTGATATGATAATGATACTGTAAAATAGGCATATAAACCGTGTGAAGAGTCCTGTTCAGTATGCATGATTTGGGAAATATTCCACCTTGCACCCTGGCTAGAATAAAGCAATGTCTCCTCTCTAAATGTAGTCTCTGCATTTCAGGAGAATCAGAACTTTTACCTTTTTACAGTTAACATCATCACATACCTTGTCTCCAGTCCGTACATGGAATTATGTTTGTTCTGTTACTCTGGATAGAAAAGAAATTAATTATGCTCGGTTGCTTCTTCTCTTAAGTTATTCAACTGGGGACAAATCCCCTATTTTCATTTAAGATGTCATTAGCTGTACAGTTAAAAAGTTAATAGTTATAGAGAAGTGTTCGGCTTTTATCTCCTATTTTGTTTTTCAGTTTGTTGCTCCTTTCCTTCCCTGGGTATAATTGCTGTTTCATTGTGTGTTTAGCCTTGAATCCCATTGCATTCCATTCAAATAGGGCACATGCTTTCTTAAACAACTCCATGCCAATGTTTACTGCAATCTGTAGACAAGAGCTGTCTGGTGGTCATTATAAAAATATCACTGAACATTAGAAAGTCATGTTTATAACTTTGTCCTTGTTATTAATGGTTTGAGTGTGGTTGTTTTGTGTTTATTTACAATTTCCCTACTGCTTTTTTAGCATCTTTTGTATAGTATTGTTCCTAGTTGCAGCTAAGTTGTTGGTTATTAAAACTGTATGGCTGCTCAGGGAAAATGTCTTGACACTATTCCTGTCTAAGCACAAGTAAAATATGTTTAAACAATTCAGCTTAAAATATAAAGATTTTCTGAAGTGAGTCTTTTGAACAGTGAAGAAAGATTTATGCTAAATGCTAGTGACAGCTGACATAGAGGAAAAAAGCCCCATTATTGCTAGGAATACTGGGGAATTTGCATTTACTTCAAGATGTTGGGACTTGCAATTTGTGGACAAAGAAGCCATTTTTTTTTATCCCTGAACATAAATATTTTTCTTAGAGCACGTAACTACAAATGTGGTGTCAGTTTGTACCATTATATTCGCAGGTAATATCCTTGAAAATGCTGGATAAAACATTATTTCTTCAGGCTATTATGTTGCTTATATAGTTCAGTAAAGACATTTTTAGTGTACTTTAGAATCTATTATTTTTATGGTAAAAGGCTGCTGGGAAGATAGATTTATCCAGGCTGTGTATGCAAGGATAGGGACCAATCATTGAAGTTTAAGTGTTAGCTGGCATGATGGCCTTGGTCTGGAAGCCCACCAAAGGTCTTTTTGCCTTGCACCTCTTTTGCTGGGACAGGTTGCTGGTGAAGAAGCTGGTGTTACCTAAATGAATTCAAAGTGTAAGAAGCTCGTTTCAGGTTAAGGGCCAGTTATTTGTTAGGGCATGGGGTGCCTTGCAGCCGAGTAGGGATCAGGCATGCTGGAAGTGCCACGGTCGCCCCTGGGGCCTGTCCTGCCTGCCTGCCGCCGTGCCTCAGCCATGGGGGTTTGCTACCTCCTTCTCCTTGCAGGAAGCCTGACCCAGTCCCTCGCCGGGATGCAGAAGAAGGTCATAGCGTGGCTGGAGGTGGGAGCTCTTCTCCTGAGGCTGTGGGCAGTCTGGTCTTTGCTGCTCCCTACCCAGGATGTGGGGCTCAGGGGACCTTGCTGCTGCGTGCCAAACCCGGTCAGCTCTTGAGCGCCCTAGAGAAACCAGAGGAAAACATACATCTGAAAAACCTGTTTGGTTACATTGAAAGAGTGCATAGACCTATAAATCCTGTTAAAAACACAAACCTTCCTAATCTCCTCCTCGGTGCTGGTGCCAGGGCAGTGTTTTCACCGGCAATAGAAGGTATGCTTTCCTTTATGGATCCCAGAGATGTCAAAGCTGCCAAACACTTGCTCAGTCACAGGTTTAACATGCTGAGAGTTGGGTCAGTGTCTCTCTTAACGCCGCTGTAGCTGCAGCCTCCTCTCCCCAATCCTTCTGCATGCTTTTATTTATTTTTTTATTTTTCTTTCAAGGATTGCAATGATACTCTTGGCTCGCATTAAACTGGGGGCAAAACTCCTCCTGGCTTCAATGGACCAAGGGTTTCTCCCATGTTCTTTTTCTTCTTTACAATTTCTGGTATCTTTTTTGCAGTCGGAGATGTTGATGTGGCTGCCTGATATTCTCTGCTGTTACAGGTCTGGATGGTGTTTGAGTTCCTGTGTGTCCCTGTGGTGGTTCAATAGTGTTGAGGTACTTGTTTTGAGCCGCTCAGGTGTAGCTCTAAGTAAGGTAATGGCCGGCTGGTCTCAGTAATTGCCCTTTGACTTTAAAATTTCCTTCCTCTGCAAGTCCATCAGAATCAATGCTATGAATACATGAGGGCAAGGACCTTCCCCAGCATCTACCTGAGAAAAGAGCTGTGGCCAGGGTCTGTTTATTTGCTGAGATGCTGAAGTGGCACATCCTTCCTCCTGCTTTGATTAAATTGGGATTGATCTATCTGAGGTCCACGTGGACCCTGAGAAGCATGCTTAGGCATACCTACACATAGAAGTAAACCCGTAACTCCCTGTTACATTCTTCCAAGTTCGTGAGGATATAAATAAACTTGTTATGGTGAGGATTTAGAGGTTGAACTGTCATTAGACAAATCAACTTGTGAAAATAGTGTCAAAGACACGTAGCAACTGGTGGATTGTCAGGAATCTGGCCCAGCCAAGTCCTCTGGGTCCACACTCTCACAGCTGCCCTGTATTCAGGCCACTTGGCCCGTTTTCTAAAGATGAAGTGCCTGCATGATTTATCTAGTTTGGGGTTTGGTACCTGGAGGATAAATGTTAAGCCTAAATTTGCTCTATATTTAGAAATGCAAAAGAAATACGCCAGTTGGGATGTGTTTCTAGCTTCAATGTCTGGAACGAGCTCAGAACAAACATCGCTCTGTAGGAGCAGAGTGTCCCCACTTCAGGTAGTGCCTATATCATAATTCATTTCTGTTGTTTTTGGTCTTTTGTATTAATATGTGAATTAGGGCTTAATTACCTACTTTTAAATGCTGATAACTGTAATTTTAGTCTCTTCATGCTTTGGTGATAGGTCAGTGCCAGGTTTTTTAGAGACTTGAGAGACTTGTTTTGGTTATGTCTTGCAAAATGGGGTGGGAAGCAGTGAAGGAGAACTTTCCCCAGATGTGAGAGTGGTGCTGAACAAATGTTTTCTGTGAGTATGAATTTCTCATGGTACTCCTGGAAATGTGTTTCACTGCTGCTTACCTACATTATTTAATTGTTGTAACAGTCAAGTGGTGGATATATGTTTTGATTGAGAGCCTGGATTGAGCACTCGGGCTCCGCCAAGAAGAAGCTCCGTTAGAAAAGAGGTAGCATCCCCAAAAGCTCTGGGAAAGCCTTGTGAAGCAGAGTAAGTTACTGAGTCTCATTGCAAGATCCATCCCACTTCCCCCCTTCCTGTGTGCCTTGCTAGAAAAGGGGGAGGAGGATGGAGCTGGAATTGCTCCCACTTCTGTCACTCTCCGCATTCATTTGTCTGCACACAAAAGACCTGTGCAGGTAGTTCCTGCTGCAACCTGCTCCCTGGGCTGGGCTGGTCTTGCCCGAGGGAGCCAGGAAATAAATGCCTCTGCAGGGAACAGGTATAATGGAAAGATATAAATTATCCCCCGGATTTAAGCTAATAAAATAAGCCCTTTTCTTAAAGGACTAATGTACAGCTTCTGGGTTTCTGCTTTGTATGTACAAAGAAGCTGATAGAGATCAAGTTTGTACATGTTTCTGAAGCTCCGTTGCACTTTTCTAACACTGAGCTTTAACAACTGCTAAAAAAAATAATAATCCAAAGTAGACCAGACTAGACTAGACTATTTCAGTTGCAAGAGACCTACAATGATCATCTAGTCAAACTGCCTGAACCCTTCAGGGCTGACCAGAAGTTAAGGCATGTTGTTAAGGGTGTTGTCCAAATGCCTCTGAAGCACTGACAGGCTTGGGGCATCGACCACCTCTCCAGGAAGCCTCTTCCAGTCTTTGACCAAGGTAGTTGTGGCACTGAAATTTTGTTTTATTTACAATGTACATATTTTTCAGCTCTTTTTATATTAGTCTTTCCAGGTTGTTCTTATATGGCTTGAAACACCCTAAGTTCAAGGTTCTCTGCATCAGTCTCTTCTGCAGACATTCACGTGACAAATGCTGGGGTGTATCATCCTTGAGAGAAATTTTTGGCCCAGAGCTCTTCAATGTCAAGGTTGTCAAAAGTTGCGGAAGAAATGTACAGTTGTTGCTAGTAAGATTGGCAGCTCTCAGTAAAATGGTGGATTGCCTGTGTGCAGAGCTGATTGCATGGTAAAGACAACGCCCTTGAGTGATCTGCATTTAAGTGCAGCTAAAGGCAAGGTCATACATCCAAAAACAGAGTGCAAAGAATTAAATAAGCTGGCAGACTTTTCCCTCATCTCCTCTTCCTCTTTCTCCACCCTGAAAGGCTGCATTTTGGTTTGGCTTGGGAGCTGGATGAATCCTTCTGCCATTTTCCAGCTGCAGAGTCTGGAGAAGGCTCATGACACGCATCACTTTTTCCAGGTATTTTTCCACGTAGGAGTTTTCTAGGATGGACTGCAGGTCATTTTTGGTTGAAGAAAAATAAAAAGAGTCAAATAGTTCCGCTAACAAAGTTGGCTTCACACAGGGAAACGAACAGTGTGCCAGTTACAGTTCTGTTTCACTGCAGCTCCCTTCACAGCTGTGAGAAGGAAAGGAAGGAATGGGAGAGCACTCTTGGTGTGTGCATACACGGGGACACCTCTCGTGGCAGCAGTAAAAGCATCCTCAGAGTTCAGTGGTTTTGTTGTTCTCATGTGTGTAATGAATGACCTCTGCCAGCAATGTTTGGAGGGAAGTGCAAGTGGTCGTAAGAGTGGGAGAGACTGGTCTGCCAAGTAAACACATTTGTGCCAGCAGTGCAAATGGGTTGTGGGTGCGGCCATCTCCATCAGAGTCACATTTGTTTGTGATACTGTCTAGCTGCGTTACAGCATCTTTTTTTTTTAGTGCATATATATAAAAGGATGTAGACTATATGTATGCTACATATGCAACGTATTGTCTGATAGCTATATTAACTCTATTAAAATCTAAAAAAAATATTCTGTAAATGTAGGAAAGGAATTGATCAAACATTGTGTAAGGTTCTTCTTTCAGGTTTCACTTTCTCCTATGAACTCTGTTTCTTTAGCAAATTATAGATCCCTAACACTTTTATTGGAAGTATTGCTTTACATTCAAACCTGGCATTAGATATGTGTAATTCTGCACTAAAGGAAGACTGTGCTGAAGGACAAGATGCTTAAATATTCAGATTTAAATGTAGTATTAGATACATTTTGAACAGCCACAGCGTTCCCGTTAGTACAAATGATTTTACTTTTTTCATGTCTTTTCCAAAGGGAAGCTTTATAAACATCTCGCTGTATAAAGATCAAAGCTTCCATGGAGTTTGTTATTAAAGCATGTCCAAAGTACAGTAAGTATGCCTTCCTAAACACAGACTAAGACAGGATCTGCCATGTGTAGATCTGAAGCCGGGGTGAGGGCTGTAGCTCAGAGGGGAGGAGGAGGGGGGCAGAAGGGCTGATGTGTGGTGGAAGAGGAGTTGTCCTGTGAGAGGGCAGGCAGCCATGTGGCTGGCACGGGGCATGGCCGGAGGGGACAAGTGCTGTGCAACGCAGTGGAGGCACAGGAAGGGATGGAAGTTTAGGCGTGAACTCCAGCAGTAGAAGGGTGCAATTGTAAAAGATTTTCAGGTGGTGAGAAGGGGAGTTGACATAACTGCACCAAGGGTATTTTGGAGAGGAGTAGGTGAGAAGAAAAAAGATACTTTGAAGGTAGAGCAAGAGGCATTTGTGGTAGCCGGAACCGCAAACTGATGCATGTTTTAGTAGTGGCAGTAAGGAAGAAGGTGATGGAATTGAGCAATGTGAGACGAGAATATCTGAAGACGGAATGGATGCGATGGCAAATGGGAAGTGCTGGAGATGATGATGGGAGCTTGTCCTTCATGAAATAGCTGTTTCTGATGCCAGGTGTGATAATCATCCAGCATCAAAAACGGTGCAGCTTAGTATTCCTTTGTGAAAGTTGCTTTCTCTGTTATCTTTGATTCCTCTCTAGTAATACAGGGTTTAGTCCTCCTTTTGGATCATGTAGGATTTTCCAAATGAATCACTTACTTGTTTGGCCAGATACAAGGTAGCTGCCAATTTGCCTTCCTTCTGTAAAATCTTTGTTTGAATTACCAGCAATTTCTTCTTCTGGAGGGCTGTAGGGAGTAGGTTATGAAAAACCTGTTTTTATCATATACACATGAGCTTTCCACTCTGTCTTTTCCACTCTTGCTTTTTTTCCTCACCCGTTATAAGACAAGGGGTTGTGAAATTCTCCCACGTGTCTGTACATTATGCAGTGTGATCAGTTTAAGATGTTCTACTCACTTTACTGAGTCTAGATTAACGTTTTTTTTTTTTTTAAAAACCCATATAAGCTAATGGCTACAATGTGAGCTTGATTTTTTTCCCCCAAGAGTAGGCTTATGAAGTCAGAGATATTGCCACAAAATATCTCCCTTGTTTCATATAGTTAGTGCAAAGAAAATGTGAAAGCTATGTAGTCCCTCAGCCCTAGGGATCCAGAGGGTATAGAGGCGATTTGGGAGTTATGGCTGCTGTGCCCATGTGGAAGAAATTCTGCTGTGCTCCTGTGCACCAGGCTGCTGTCAGCAAAGCCCCCACTGGAGCAGTCTGTGGAGTGTCTTCAGGGACTTACACCGTTTCTATCTCCCCAAAATAGCCATCCATAGTATTTTTCAACAGACAAAAAGGGCTATTCACAAGTAACATAAAAAGTTTTTTTTAAAAAAAAGATGATGATGATTATTATTATTAATAATATTTTTTTCTGGGTATAACAATGCAAAACCCAAAGAGAAATAGGAGAAAACACTGGCAGTTATAATACTACTTCAGGCTACTAGAAGGAGGTGCATTATGAATTTCTGGGGATGACAGGCATGTTTGATCTCAATACTGAACTCCTAATGTTGTTTACATCTGTCCTTACAGGAACAATCCTATCTAAGGAAGATTTTGTGCCTGAAACTAGCCTTTGCCTATTCACCCCTAGTTGAATAAACCTGCTTCTATTTAAGAGGAAAACAAATGCAGGATTTGCATTGTTACAAGTGACGAGAAAGATGTCCTTGGGGAAGGCAGGAGAAGATGTCACGTTGTGGGAGGTGGCAAGAGTCTCACTGCAGTAAAGTGTGTGTTTGCCATATAACGAACAGGGGAAGGAGCCGGATGCTTGTCAGGACAGTCAGGGGCATAACTGCGGTTTTCAGCCAAGGAAATTTCTGTGCTACTGTATTGTGCTTTGGTGCAGCTTTTTACCAGACTTGTTTTTGGAGCCGGCGGAGTCAGTGCTGCAGTAACTGTTTTGAATAGAGGCAGGGCAGGCATGGTTTGGAAGTGTGAATGGCTGAGATACTCTTCTGCAGCGTGTTCTCCAGAAAACACCATTCTGCCAGATGTTGGGGCAGTTCTGTCTTATTTGGAACAACTGTGGCAGCCAGGGACCGTGGTGGTGCACGCTGTCCTCCTCTTTGAGGAAATGCAACTTCATCTAAATTTCCTCCCTCAGACATGTCAGATATTTGTTATTGTTTGCTGCTTCTCAGATCCCTTTCCTGTTCTTTTCTGAAGCTATTGTATGACAGATTTTTCTTGGCTGGTTGCTTTCTATTTACTATAAAGAAACCCATGGGCAGATATCTGGGAACTAGTATTCTTTGAAACGAGCAGAGTCAGTTGTAGAATTACATCAGTGCTTTTGTTTTGCAAACCAAGTCTAGGATCATTTCAAGTGCTTTTGAATTTTTTAATTTTTTTAACACAAAGCATTCTTTTGTATATAGCAAAATACTTGGGTTCACTGACTCGCTTATTCTGATGCATTTTAAATAAAAAGTCAGTTATATTTGTGTTATAAAAGGATTAGTTGAAAGACATTATTTAAAAGGCATTTTTTAAAATCACCTTTACTTGCTCAGGCATAAAACTGGTGTTACTTTCTAAGTGGAAATAGTGAACTGCAGATTTGTCACTGGATCACAGCCTCTGTTTAGTAGAGCTGAAAATGTTATAATAAACTTGTATATGAAGTGTATATCAATGGGTTTGTTGGAGATGGGAAATTGACTGGATGTTTCTGAAAGTGCTTTCATTTTTCAGGGACAGGTGGCTATAAGTGCAAAATTTGACAAAGGCATTTACCTCCCAGAGGACGCTGAGTTTTACTTTGTTTACGATGGGTCCCTGAAGAGACACGTAATGTTTGCTGAGCGAATTAGTGACAACACTCTTCAGTCCATTGTTCCAGGTGAGCCTGAAGTCCTGTTTATGTTTTTCATCTCTTTGCTATACCCCACCCCAATTTCAAAGCTGGGTACTACTGGAGGATTTGATATAACTCTGTTTTATGGTTCTGTAATGGAGGAAATGCGGGAATGGAATGATGGCCTTGAGGATTCAGGCTGAGTTTGACTGACCATAGGTGATCCTGCCTTTCATAGCAATCCACACCAGCATAGTATCAGGCACAGGCAGCGTTACTGGGCTTGTGTAGTTGGATGTGCATTAAAGTGCAGTCTTCAGGGATGGCACGATTTTTAATGTGAATTAATTCTATGCCACAACTGTTCACCTCTGGGCATCCTAACACCTCCACAAGTCATGTTTTTGTATGAGCTTTCCTTGGATGCAGCAATCAGCCTGGCTTTCAAGGCCCTAATGGTGGAGGTTGTGTGATGCTTAAAGCTCTGCTGGACCTCTATGCAGTGCAGAGGTGTTGGGGGAACTGTTCCAGGGGTGCCTCGCTGCAAATGGAGGGGATTTGTCTTGCCTCCCATATGGCTCTCTGCCTTGGCTTTGTCCCCCTGGTGGGTGTAACATAAACTCTGGTTGTCACTTTTATTGTGTGCTTTGTGACCTTTTCCCTTTTTGTGTGAGTGGGTGGCTATAGACATGATGTACCTGTGCAATAGGATCTGTGTATTATTTGTTCTTGTTTTCTGAAGGTGATTTAGATTCTGAAAATAACTGCTGTGTATAAAAAGGGAAAGTTTGCTGCCGTTATGTGGTGGCTCCTTTGATCCTGTAAATGGTAAATGGTTTTCATGGAATACAACTGGAGAAAATGCAATGCTTATTCCAAGGGGAGCACTGCACTCTTTTTTTTTTTTTTTTTTTTTTTTTTTTTTTTAAGAGGCCTGAAATGACACTGTTAAATGATTGCTTCTGGGCTAGGAATAAAAACAGGAGGCTACAGGCAACACTTAATCCTCTGCTGGTTTCCAACAGAAGCCACGAACAGATGAAAATAAAGTGTGAGGTTAAAATATGGCCCTGCTGATGTTAGTGTTGTTTCGTAGTGGCCAAATTAAACATAAGGGAACGCAGAGCACTTTTTAAAAACAACTGCAGATGTGGTAAGTACATGCTTCCTTCTGCAGTTACTAGATTGCATAGATACTTTAGTTATTCACGGATATTTTGGAAAATTTAGATTTGCACCCATAGTATGTCATGGTTAGCTCTCCAGTAAGAGGTACAGCTTGCACCTCTTTTAGATGTATGACATCCACCCTCACTTAGATGGCAAAGGAGGAGGAGGAATGCATGAGGTCTTAAGAGGTTTGAGAGACAAATTGCCTTAGACTTCGAGGGTCCCAGCTGTAAGTTAGAGAACTGATACAGCATTTAATCAAGTCTGCCAAAAGCATGAAGCATACATTAGGTAAAGGTTTCTGGGTTTCGGTCTACATGGAAACACTGGGTAGGTACAAAATGGGTGTTAATAAATAGGTATATTACTCAGAGTTCGTGTTGGCACTCTTGTCATGAGCATCTAATTTTTCTTAATTTTTATCCAAGAACCTTCATGCCTTTGATTTGTGGGATTTCATCCTGATGTGGTTGCCTCTTCTTTCCATTGTGGTTGAAGAACCTTAATCTAGAGAGGCTGGTTCTAGAATTAATTATGTCAGTATAATTGGGAGGACTGGCAGTTCACAGTCTAGTTCATCCCCAGAAATGGTTGGTGGATGCCCTACGACAAACAGATGTAATCAGAGGGAAGAATAAAATAATTCTGGATGAGTAGTCATGGCTCTTAGAGGCAGGGGAGGAATGAGGAAAAACTAATGTATTTTATGACAGTAGATAATGATACTGATTATTTTACATTGTAATTGCAGGCCATGGATGCCAAGAAGTGGTTTCTGTCTCTGTGTTGATGTATACAAAGGGATACTCACCTGTGGTCCTCGGCAGCTGTCCTGTCACTTACAGAGAGAATCTGTCTTGCAAGTTGTCTCACTTTCTGGTCGATCATGCAGAGTGTGTCACTGCTGCTAGTCACAAGATGTTGCTGGATAAGTTTGGGCTAGGGATAAAAGATCTGCAGTCCCTGGATAATGATTTGATGATGGCCGTCGCTCATGAAGAATTGCCGTCAACCTGGAACATCCTTGGAAGCTGCTCAGAAGGTGGTAAGATTTTATTTTGAGTTGGAAAGCTTTTAACAGTGGTTTGGTGCACAGTTCAGAGCAGAGTACCTCACCATTTCATCCCAGGTTCTCAACCCTTGTGCTTTATTTTGTGGTTAAGATGAAAAATTGTTCAAGTATGAGAGGGGTAGTCAGAGATCTGGTTTGTGCCCAGAGGTTTAAAAAGGATAATAATGGTTATTGTAACTCAGTCTGTCCAGAAGCTTTTTGTGCCTTGACTCACTGTGAATGCAGTTCTTTATTTATAAATAGACTCTGCCTTTGCAAGATTAAAGAGCTGTCTGTTTAAAAAAAGCAAGAATTGTAGCAGAGAAGTGTTGCTGCCATGATTCCAACCAAGTGAGATATTTTAATTATGCAGACAAAAAGGAGATGGTTATAAAACAGAAGAATGTGTTACTGTAGGCATTCTGATGTACAGAGTAAACATAATTTTTATTATGGTTCTGTCAGTGTTTATGCTTTATTTATGACTATGATCGTTCTTTGGGGAGAATATCATTGAACAGGTTTTGTGGTTTTTTTTTTGTTGTAGAGGAAGTGGGATGAAAATATACATGAAACCTTACATTAGGATATGCTATTGAAAAATTTTGTAACAAAATCAGGTGAAATTTTTCTGGTTTCAGGTTTCATTGCAAACAGAAAACTGTAGTTAGGTTTTGCTGAAGAGTATAATTTTTTTTGCAGACCCAGCTGATTTATAGCTGAGGTTGGAAACAGCGTTAAACTTGATGGCTTCACATGTTTTTAATTGAAAATTTGGTACTTTTGGCTGTTTTCCTTTTAGTACTTTAAATTGCTAAAAATTGGAGGACAGGCAGTTTCCATATGAGCCAAACTGAAAGAGAGATTCATGCAAGCTTTTGGGAAGTGAAAACACAGCACTTAGCCCATTTCTTTGGGTGAGGGCTTTTTTCCTGTCTTAAATCTTTCTAATTCTTAATGACAGATAGCTTGAAATCTGCTACTGCCTTCCTCAGGAGAAGGATGTTTTTTGTCTGTCTGTTGTAAACAGCTCTTTCAAGAGATGTAAAAACAAATACCAAGTCTCATTCAAATATTGGCTAGACAGGAGAGAGGAAAAAAAAAGCCTTTACTTGTTTCATTTTGGTGTGTAGTAAATATTTGTTCACATTACTCAACTGCTGGAACAGCTGTTGGATCTTAGCAATGAAGACCTTGATTCAAAGCCTGAAGAAATCAGCTGTAGTTTCACAGACTTGGCTAAGCTTTTCATCAAAACCAGTTGAAGCCCAACCCAGAAGCATCAGCAGGATACCAGCGGTACTGAGAGATGCTTGGGCAAAGCCAACCGGGTACCTGCTTGCTTGAAACATGGAGGAGTTTATGCTGGGTGTGTTGTGGGTCTGGAGGGTGGGAGATCAGCTCAGTTGGTACCAGATTAAGCTCTGCCAGGGCAGCTGCTATCTAAATAGCAAAATTCTTTAATTTTTTATTGTGCTAATTGTTAATTTTCAGGTGTACTGCAACAGTTACATGGAAAAGAGTATGCTGTCCTCGTGAGACTTTTATAGGACTTGTTTGGTTTTTTGTGTCTATGTCTTTTTCACACTTTATTCACTTTTCAGATTTAAATACTACACATTAACAAAATTTGAATACAGCAGAAAAGCAGGGATGTGTGCTCCGGTCACTATACAAAGTCTCTGTGGATGTTAGACAAGCATATCTTGAAGGTGCTGCATTAGTGGTTGCCTCATGGGCGCTGTTGCACTGAAGAGGTGACATGTCCCCTTGTGCCCCAGTCATTGCTCTTAAATGAAGCTGTAATCTTTACCCTTGTTTCTGAATAAAACAAAAACTGATCCAGATTCCTGGGGCCTTGTCACGATGCTCACACACAGCAAGGAGCTCTCGGTGCAGTCCTGCCTGGGCAGTGCTCGCTGGCCACCCTTGTTGAGTGATCAGCTCCTGAAAGCTTTCCGGACAGCTTCTCCTTCAGCCCAAGGGAGGTCAGCCATTCTCTTTGTCTCTCTCTAAGGGCCAGGCTTGGGCTGGGCCTGACATCTGTTTTGGTATCCTCTAAGTAGTTTGTATGATTTTTTTTGGCTCCTGTATCCTTTCTCTCTCCTTCCTGAAAGTATAGTTTTGATCCTTCTTATGGCCATATTCTCTTTTCACCTGACTCTGAGAAGCACTGGCTCATGTTGCTTCCTCATGGTGTCCCCGTCACTGTGTTTTTTGTTCCCAAAGCCAAGAGGCCAAGCACAGCTAAGGGTTGCATGTGGCTGAGGGAGACCTGTGCTTGCAGGGGAAGGAGAGGGAGAGAGAAGGGGTTGGACTGGGGCAGGAGGGCTTCAGATCTCAGCACAGGTGAGGAGGACAAGGTTCTTCATCTTCCACCATGGGGTGACCAAGCACTGTCCCAGCACTCTGTTTCTTCCCCCACCTCCAAAAGATCCAAATGGATGAGAAAGGGAATTTATGAGGGTTTGGAAAGAGCATGAGACCTTCTTTTCTTACCTGCTGTCCCTGCAACTCCTTGCCTTGACAGTGTCAGGATGTTCTTTTTAGTATTGATGTTGTGAAAGATGAGGGTGCTATCATCCATCACTAGTTAGGACCTCATGCTTATGAGATTCTGTCAGTTTTCAGAGCTGCTGGACTATTTTTATTGGAAAAAAGTTACTTTTGAGTTACACGTCACTGGAGAAAATTATTGCACCATCTGGTGTTTTTGGACCTTGTTCATTTTAGTGAGGATTTAGAGACATATGGGTTGATGGAAAGATAGAAGAATAATTTATTCTTTGGAGTTTTGTTATTTGGAAAAAGTGTTTGTATTCCCTTTATAAGGCATTAAAAGGATTGGATAAAGAGAGAGCCTGGATTGTCCGGGGAACATTGCAAATAATTCAGGAATTTAGTGGAGTTGCACAGGTCAGGACTTGTTAGCCACGTTATTTAAAGTTCAACAAAAGAAACAAGAAAGCCTGAACCTTTTGGTAACCCTCAGTTGTGCCTGTGTGACAACCGTGTCAGGAGCTGCTCACTCACACAAACTGGTCAGATGCTGAGGTCACCTGGCCCACAAGCAGTTTGCTGCTAGAGGAAACTGGGGATCCAACAGAGACCTTTGTTTGTTGGTGGGTTTGAAGAAAGGGGAAGGAGCGCTAGGGAGGAGGGAGAGGGATAAGCTGATTTTCTTGTTGATTGCACCTTCATAAAGGATATTTTCCTTCTGAAAACTGGATTATTCAATTTATGGAGATAATCAGTATTTAATATAAAGGCAAATAACTTGTTATAGAGCCGCTGAAAAAAAAAAAGAAAAAAAAAAAAAAAAAAACCAGAAAGATGGAGTGGTTTAATCTAGATGAAAAAATTGCTTCCAAAATGCTCTTTGTACCGTCAGGTTAGGGCAGTCTTTTAGGACTGGCAGCCTGCAAGGACCATCAGGCACGGGTTTAGCATCTTCACTGCAACTTTTTTGTCCTTGGCACATTCAGTCTTATGTCCCTTGGCTGTTGGAGGGGGAGTGGGAGCACATGAGTGCGGACCTTGCAGGGAATCTGCCTTTCTGGTTGTTTTAAGGGCATTGCTAGGAGGGTGAGTTCAGGTTGTCTGGGTGATTTAACCATGCTGGTAATCAAACAAGAACAGTTGCTCCCGGCTTTGCCACTATTTACAGTTATTTTCAAGAGGAATAGTGCTCTTTTAGGTTTAAGGCTATTAGTAGAAGCAATTAAATTACAGCCTGAATGATGAAAATTAATTGTGGATCATAGGGAAGGGAACTGCGTCTATGCTTGTTTAATTCCCTTTCATGAAGAGGGAGGACTTCAATTTTATTTCATAGATGCTTTGTAATTGTTTGCTAGGAATAGGTCTTGTGGAGTGAACTGAAGTACCCAACCTCACTGCTTTATAGTCTGCCTTTGGGCAATGCACTTCCATTTTCTGCAGCATTTTTTCCTTTATTGCCCTCTCCCTGCTCTTGTCTTTGTAAATCCTGTTCCTGTTTCCATGTGGTGTTAAACACATTCCTG
>NW_009648250.1:4349228-4399782 GCF_000708025.1 Charadrius vociferus | reverse complement strand
CGTATTTTTGGTCTAAATTAAAGAAAATTCTGTTTGTGTCATTTCCCCTGTTGGAATTTTAGATTTCTTTTTTTGATGCAGAAGGGAAGGGAGAGAGGGGCAAAGTGCCTGCTCTTCTTCATGGAATTAGGAAAAACACTGGGAGCAACAGGTAAATATTTCTAGGTGTGGTGAGATTTGTGAGGAGAGGTGATGTATTTTAGTCAGACAGTTTAGGGGGTTAGAGAAACAAACAAATCTTTGACCCTGTAGGAGTTTGTCCCTTTGGAAACTGCATGGGGCAGATGGAGGAGAATGCTAGCCTGGGCATTGGGAAGCAGAGGAGTGTCTTCCAGTGCCTGCTGCTGACCAAGAAACCTGGAGCATGAGGCAAGATATTGGCAAGCATGCTTCAGCCTCTGTTTCCCCAGAAAGCGTATGATCCTCATCTCCTGGTCAGTGGTTATAATAGCAGAGAGGAGATGTTTGAGATGCCCATGATGGGGTTTTTCGGGAAAAGCCCCGAGCACTTGGAGGAGATGGTGGTATGCAGAAGTGACAGCAGAGCAAGTACTGTAAGAGATACAAGAGATTCAGTTTCCGATTTAAGGCAATACGTAAGTAGTGGGGCTCAGGAGCCTGCTCTGCTGCTGGAGACACCAGGTATGAAGCTATGGTCTGACCCGGACCCCAACCTTGGGCCAGCACTGGGCTGGAGACCCCTTCTCTGCTCCTGCAAGAGGGTGTCTCCGCTTGGTGTTGAGAACACTGGTGGCGCTCAATAAGCAAGTGTCTTAAGCCAAACAGCTCGAGGGAGTGTTTGGTGGCAGTACAAAAGAACAAGGAACATCCGTCTGCTAACAGAAACCATCTCTTGTAGTGTTTTACATCTTTTTTGGGGTCACCCAAGCCGTAAAGTCAATTAAAACTTCAACTGACCGTGGAGGTGGTGGCACCATGCGCAGCCTTTACTGCATGGGGCTGGTGGATGGGAGCCTTCTCAAATCCTTCTGCTGCTAAAACTGCTGGGGCAAGAGTCCTTGAAGTCCACCTTTGCAATGGAGCTTAACTTTCCCCGACTCCTCCTCTTCTGCAGCATTGATTGTTGTTAGTTGATAAAGGTATGATGAATAGGGGGAGCTAATTAAAGAAATGGGGGATGCTCCACATATTCGGTAAGGGGAAAGGGGAGATGCCACTGCAACCCTGCCCTCAGATGGGCTGTCATGTACCTGACTTTGTGTGTCATGGCCGCTGGCTGAGTCACAAAGCCACTTGTGTGTGTTTGTGCAGCAGTGGAGTGCGCTGAAGACGGCTTTATAAACAATCTCATACCTAACGGAAAAATGAAAAAAGAGCAGTAATGCATTAAAAGTATGAAGCCAGGAAAAACTGGAATTTGTCAGCCAGTTCTGATGTCTCCGCTGCTTTTCAACTCACAAGTCTTGAGGTTTTTAGTCTCCTTCCAGGAAATGAATGAGATTCATAGCCCAGAAAGGGCTTAGTCATTTCTGTCAGAGAGAAATACTTGGTTTTGGTTTATTGTTTTGGACATAGGAAGGGATTCAGGTGCAAGGAAGAACAAAAGGATTTATTTAATGTTTAAAACAGACTATGTTTGGCTCAGCTGTGTGTAACTCACAGTGTTTTGGCTGGAGAATGGGGATGCAATGCAAAACAACGTCCAGCGTCCAGATAGTGCTTATCTTTTACAGTACCACCTGCCTTGCAGTAGCTGACGCTGTATCAATCAGCCAGCAGTGCGTCTTTCAAATCTTAGGAATTGTCGCTTATGCGCCTTGATGGAAAATGGTGTTTTATACCACTTATATATGAATATGATGAAGCAGCCTTGTGTTTTCATTTTTTTCTTATTTTCTTCCTGTTTGCCACTGAATGCGTTTGAATTAATTATGTTGTTTTTTCACAACATGGGTTTTTGATTTCTTGGGGTTTTTGATTTTTAAAAATTAAAATTAATTTTTATTATTTTTTTAAAAAGAAAATTAATTTTATTTAATTTATAAAAATAAATTTACTTAAATTTAGATTTAGTAAATTTTTTAAAAAATTTCTGATGGTCATTGTTGTTTTGTGTGTGTGTGTGTGTGTGTGTGTGTCCATTTTGCCACATCTGAAATCTTCATCAAGTGAAGGACAGAAAAAAAGCGAAAAGTGGGGGAAGTGCCATTTGTCTGTCACCGCGAGGAGCTGTAAGAGGAGGTGGTGAATGAGGAGAACTGAAACTAGAAATTGTTCTTAAGAAAAAAAATGCTAAACCCCAGTTGTTTCAGAATTTTACCTTTTTTAAAGTGCAAATCTTTTCTTTTTAGGCCTGTCTATTTTAAAAGCTTATTATCAGTCACCATGTCTTTTTTTTTTTTTGTTTAGTTTTGGGTTTTTTTTTGCTTTGATGTTACTGATCCTGGAATAGAACCACAGCAGAATTTGGATGGAAGGGGTCCCTGGAGGTGGCCTGGTCCTACCCTCCACTTGGAGCAGGGCTAGCTTCAAAGCTGGATCAGGTTTCTCAAGGTCAGGTTTTGAGCATCTCCAAGGACAGACAGTTTGTATCCTCTCTGGGTGACCTGTCCCCTGTGTTTCACCACCTTCGTAGTGAAAAATTCTTTCCTTGTATTGAAAGAACACATTTACCTTTCCATTTATCCTTCTGACTTTACAATTTGTATTTCAGATTTTAGTATTGTGAAGCTATTATTAATTGCTTTATGTCATCAGGCAAGCCAGGTGGGAGAAGCAAGAGGAGAGTAGCCCAGTAAACACATAGTCTGTAGAGAAGGAGGATGGGGAGAAATGCGAGTGCTGTTTCTAACTAAGTGCATCAGGGGTGAAAACAGCCGATGGATCTGCCAGGTGGTTCTGCTGTCACGTGCATTCAAGCTAGTCAAGAACAAATTTAGCTTAAGGTTAGATGAAGGTTGTTAGGTTAGGCAGATAAAAATTAGTTACTGGAATATTTGTGGTGAGATAATGGAAGTTAATACAAAGATTAATTACTGTTCATTAGTTATTTTTAAAACTAAGTTCTTCTTGTGGCAGGCTTATTTGGGTGCCAGAAGAGTAACTTTATTTGCTGCAGTGTTGGAGCTGCGAGAAGGCTATCCCTGGTTAGGGAAGGCGTCCTAAGGCCTCCTTTTCTGCTGAGTGGGGACGTCCTAATCTTATCTTGCTCAGAGCAAGTTTATCTGGCTTTTTTTACAGTGTTACAATATACATGGAAACCCAGTGGCCTCAGGCCAAAGTTTTAATTGGAGGATGGAGTTCAGAGTCAAGTTTGCCTTTTTGTTTCAGTGTTTTTAGTCTGAGGGTTGGGGTGCGGTTAGTATCTAACCAGATGCTTCATGTGCTTAATACTGGTTGATGTATTTGCTTGTGTGTTAATTAGATGGCCTTAAGTGCTGGCTACTTATTAACACTATATGTATAAAAAATCATCTAGTTGGACACATCTAAAGAAGCAACTTTGATGTATAAAGTGGGCCTTTAGCAGAATTTAAGTACTTCAGACCAAGGAGCAATTCTGAAAGCTCATTTTCTAGTGAATATTTTAACTTGGAAATGCATAATGTTTGTTCTGGGGCTATGTTTTGGACCACAGCATTTCCTGGGCATCTAAACTTGAACTCCCCGGTGTACATATAAACACACCAGAAAAGGGAGTTCTGGGGTCCAGACCGGTGGCATAGCCTTGAATCTGCTGAAATTGTTGTGGGGGAAGACTCTTGAAGTACAGAATAGCACTGGAGTCAGTGCAAAGCACAGATGATGGTACTGATCTTTATTAAACACAGCTAGGGAAAGGGAAGATAGTGGCACCCATTTTCATACCATGTCTGAATGGTTAGGGCATTCTCCAAGCAAGTAAGACAACCAGGCTCCCGGTATCGTTTTTCACATCTGATGACAGTGTAATGAGAAATGCGTCCATGTCCAAACAGCAGAGACTTCTCCCAGCTGATTGTTGTGCTGTAGTCTGCTGCTTTTGTTGTCTTCTCCCCCTCATCCCTTGGGCTTCCTTCTGCACCATGACCCATTTTCAGTACTCTGCAATGGAGGGGACAGGGTGTGCTCCCACCAGATGTGTGATGAGACGAAGCTTGAAAATGTGTGTGGATTCAAATCCCATCTGTTAGAGGAAGAAGTTGAACTGAGGTCTACCATTTTTGAAGTGGCACATCAGCCATCGTTTCCACTATCTCTGGAAAGGTTTTGGGAAGCCTGACCCCATCTCAATTTAAAAGTTCCACTGTAGAAGAAGGTCTCTGATCTAGGCAGATCAAGGTGTTCGATAAGTAGTGCTTGGTTTGGCTTTGAGGCTGAGGTTTGGAGTCAGATTCTCATCCCTCTGTATTCCCTGTGGGTTGACTTTAGCCAGTCACTCACTCACTTTTTGCTCTCGTGAGACCCCCCCATCCACCTCTGGGGTCCCCTACATGGGAAAGACTTGGACCTGTTGGAGTGGGTCCAGAGGAGGGCCATGAAAATGATCAGAGGGCTGGAGCACCTCTCCTATGAGCCTGGTGAAGAGAAGGCTCTGGGGACACCTTACTGCAGTCTTTCAATATTTAAAGGGGGCTTTAAAGAAAGACAGATAAAGACTTTTTATCAGGGTCTGTAGCAACAGAAAAAGGGGCAATAGTTTTAAACTGAAAGAGGGTATATTTAGATTGGATATAAGGAATAAATTTTTTATGGTGGTAGTGGTGGGACACTGGAACAGGTTGCCTAGAGACATTGTGGATGTCCCATTACTGGAAGTGTTCAAAGTCAGGTTGGATGGGGTTTTGGGCAAGCTGATCTGGTGGAAGATGTTCCTGCATGTGGCAGGGCAGCTGGACTAGATGATCTTTAAAGGTGCCTTCTGACCTCAGTCATTCTGTGGTTCCATATTGCTGTTTAGCAAAGCAGTTCTGCAAATGCTTGAGTTGGATTCAGTGGACTTAAAGGTTGTGTGTACTTGAAAACTTTGAAACTTATATGCCATTTCACTTAATAGAGATGTAAACACTATAATCCATACCATTAGTGATTAATGTTGGTAACTGAAATGCAGCAATGATCATTGTCTCCAAAGAGTGAAATTATAAACATTTTGCAGCCCTTGGAGGGAAAAACCCCATAGTTTACTGCTTTCCTTTATGGCCTAGGATCCCACAGCAGATCCTGTGTCCAGATGGACACATTTTTGCTTAGAATCTGAAATGAGGAGACCAAGAAACAATTTTGTTGCCCAAAACCTGGGGAGAAAATAAGTGTTGCGTGGGCAGGCTAATGCACCAGATCATATGTTGGCTAGGCACAAGTAAAAGGGAAGTTTGAAGATAATTTTATTTCTAAATAATGACATGTGACATTTTATATGTGCATTCTAGACACACTTAGGTACATATTGGGTATATGTTTAGTGATATTCTGGTTTAAAGAATCCCCCCTGCATCTTGTTAATGTGTCTGCTTCTGTTAGAACTGCAGTGAAATAAAGGTTTCAGACAGTACATCCAGGTTTGCTGTATGTTATAGTGCTAGAGTCTGTGTCCTGAAGCTCCCTTTTACTCTGATGTCTGGAACTTGTTTCATTTATTGAAGGAAGCTTGACCTGGTTTTCTGGGATTTGGCTCTGTCTGAAAGTTTTGATTTCACTTGAAACGGAAAGGTAAAAAGTCTGGATGGGTTGCCACCAAATATTCAGAGCAAAAAGTGATCACCAGTGGAGATCCTGCAGTAATTTTCCCTATGGAGTGGTGGAGCGAGTTCCTTAGGTTCCTTGCCATTCTGGCTTTATGAGATGGGGAGATACAGTTTGATTTTGTTGCTTTTTTTTATTTGGTTGGTGGTTTGTTTTTTTTTTTAATATTAAAACACTTCAGGTCCAGTGTTTTCAAAGGAGGCTAATGATTTTGGCCCTGGGCTCTGAGACGAGCTTCCAAAAGGTCCAGCTTTGCAGAAGTCAACTCTCCTATTAAGATGTCTGGAGAGGATGTACTCAGCTGAGACATGACAGCAGCCTTCAATTATGTAAAAGGAAGCTGCGAGGGGAAAGGAGTGAGGTGTTTTTCATGCCTGTTTTGGATGGAACAAGAAGCAGCAGGTTTAATCTGAGAAAGGGTGAGCTAGGCTAGGCATTTCAGATCTTTGTAACTGCGAGGGTGAAATTATCCCTTGTGTAGATTGCCTCCGGAGGTTATGAAAACCTCTCATCGTTGGAAAGTTTTTAGAACAGATGAGAGAAACATCTGTCAGGAGCAATTTAAGCTGAGCTGATTCTGCCTTAAGGCGATGAGTGGACTAGAGAGCTCGTGAGGACTCTTCAAGGTTTTTGGTTGGTGGTTTGTTTTTTTATGATTCTACAAAATAAATATTCCTGACACTTTCAGAGGGAGTACTTAAACTGAGTAGGAGTCAGCCGTGAACCACTGTATTTGTATGTAACTACACAATACCTTTGCTCAATGTGTAAGTGTTTCTGAAACTGCTGTCTCTGCTTGGGGATTGCTTTGCATCAGACAATTTTATCCTGTAGATATTGAGGGAGAGAGGAAATTTGACAGCAATTTGCTGTTGGTTTTAACTGTATTATTTACACAAATGTGTGCATGTACCTACATTCTCTTCAGGAGCTTCACCTTTGCTTTGCCACTGGAGCGTATAATTTTCAATAACATGTCCTGAACTGGTTGGGTAACAGGGAAGAAAAAGTCCATTGAACCAGGATGATAAATTTCAATGGAATTTCATAAATCACTGGAAACCTAATAGATTTCAGCCAGTTGTTCTGAGAGCTGTAGGTTAACAGCCTTTAAATACTTGACTCTTGTGAAAGTACCTTCATATTTAACTTCATACCAAAATATCAGTGTAAGGAACAGGTTGAGTGGCACTTGAGCTTAATTTTATTTATTGCCTGTAAATTGCAGGGGCTTTGTGTTTGAGAATGCATGTAAACCGATAAACCCTTCTTTGAATAAAGGCCAGTGAAGGGCTTGAGTGGAGAATCTGCATCTAGTGACTAAGTCATCATTGTGTACTCTTTTATTTTAAGCTTCATCCCATTGAGCTTGATGATGCTGTGCTAGTGGAGAGGAAGTATTGGCAGGTTAGATCACCTTTCTGAAAAGAGAGATGCAAGAATTATCCTGTGTGTTTTGCCCCCATGTGTGTTAGCTTATGGCTTGCTGTGCTTCTAGGGTACTCTTACCTTGCTGATAAGCAGCCTGCCTTGAAAAATCGCATCCTTACGCTCTTATTTATTTATTTATTTATTCATTTATATAAGATACTTGGCCATGGTGCCAGATGTTTTGTGTTGCTGAGGCAATGCAAAGCAGCTGGAAAATTGCCTGTTAAATATCTTCTGCAGTATATTGGGGCATCTCTTGTGCGGAATGTTATACTATACAAAGAAAGAGAGAAATACTGAGATTATCTGATTCTGACTGTTTTCTTTGCTGAAATTAGATGGTGTTGAGTATCCTAGTTTAGCTGGACAGATGCAATTAAGTATCTAACTCTGCTGATTTCAGTGAAAGACGGTTTTTGCCAAAGTACTTTTGTAGGTCTGAACCTGAGCTGTGATATTTCTGCAGGTGATAATAAGTTTCTGTTGATGCTTCCTAGCAAATACAACAGTGGGTTTTGTTACTGATGATTTTTTTTGTTTGCTGTGTTTTTTCAGACCCTAAACATAAAGAAACTCTTCTCCACCTTGTGATGAAATTGGGCTTGGTTAAGCTTTCACAGTTCTTAGCAGCCCAGCCTGGGGGGTCATCAGCGTTAGCATTACCTAATGAGGACGGAGCAACGCCATTAGATTTGGCTTTACAAAACGGGCACTCTGAACTTGTTGAGGTCTTCACAAAGTGAGTATAACAGTTTGCTGCTTCCTCTGAAAAACTCCTATAATTTAAGGGATGTGCAGAGTACTGTTGTTTTTCCTAAAAGAGTTGCCTATTTTGTGTTGGTTTCTGTTGCTTTTTTTCCATTATTACCATTTTAAGTGGTAAACTTGTATTTACAGTTAAAGGAAGTTTATGATTTGCACCCTTCATTATGTTTGCAAGTCAATTGATAGTCATTTAAGTGACAGAGGACCAACTGCACCATCAGGTACCTCTCCCAGCACTATCGCAGCTGAAGCCTGACACATTGCCAACAAGTCAAGTCATCCCTTATATAGAGAGAAATACTTAGATATAAACAGAACCACAGAACCTGACTTTCACAAAACCTCAGCAGACTTTGTGACCTCTGTAAAGGTCAGATTTGAATGAATAAGGATGAGTCAACAGCAAAGCCAGCACTGCAGCTGTGACTGTTGTGCCAGAGAGCTGTCACACTGACAAATGACTTAAACGACAAGTGCTTTCTAGCACAGACCTGAGGAGCTGCATGGTGTGTGGTGTCTTGGGGTACCAAATGTTTAGCATCAGATGTCCCTTCTTACTTTTGACTTTTCTTTGCAAATAGAAATTTGCAAGAATTGGGTTATACTTTTATTTTGGTATGCGGCTCTTTCGGTTCTGGCTCCCTGCAGTGTATAGTTTATGTGAGACTTATCTGTACTTCAGTTTGAAAAAAAAAAAAATACTTATAACACTGGTGCAGTACATTATGTTATGAATGTCTCATTTGTTTGTAACGTCCAAACAATACTGTATTCCCTTGGGATACTTTCTGTTTTTCACTGTTGTGGGATAACAAACCTGATAGCTGCCAGTCGTGTCCTACTGCTATATAAGGCAACATTAACAGGAAAAGGTACTATTGCGAATGTACAGCAATAAGGAGAAACAGGTATTGTCACAGCTTGCTCTTTGTGGCTAATTTTACTAGTGAGTAACCATCTAGAGTAGCTGTGTGTTCTTAGACCTGAATGGAGTCACTGGTAAGTGCTTGTTTGCCCAGCTGTGTTTTCGGTGGATGTTTCAGATTTTCTGCCTCTGTTTTTTGTAGTGGGTGCGTTGGGATCCCGATGGGCTGTGCTGAAAGTGAGCAGGAAGCTCACTGCAGCTATGTTTTTGTTCTACCTGTGCTTTGGTTTAAAGAGTGTATCGTTCTAGTTTCCAGGGCAGTCACTCGCTTGACATTTCAAGAGCAGAGATCAGTGAGGGTGCTTGCATGCAGTTTGTTCGTTCATCAGGAGCTCTGACGCTGACATTTAGCCACACTGAGCAGCATTTGCTGGAGTCAGACATTAAGCTGTTCAGAAAATACTTCTGGGACAGACCTCTTCTTTACCAGGTAGGTACTTGCCTGGCTCAGGGCATTGTCACAGATTTTCTTCAATAATTTCCATCTACAGACTCTTCAGACAGTATTTGTTTTTCTTGAGTACCCTTTAAGTTTAAGCTGCCTGTGTCGCTAATGGCCAGTGTAATTGCAGGATTAATGTTGTGGGCTTCTACTTTGTGTAAGTGTAGCACATTGTACATGTGAAGCTGCAGGATAAGAGATGCTGAGAACTTTATCAAAGCCTTCTTTAACTCCCAAGTCGTTTTTGAATCATTGTGGACTCTACAGTGAATATCTTTCCCTGAAATCTCTGTGTCTTTAATTGTATTGCCATTGTATTCACATTGGTTCTTCAAAAATATTTAATCTAGTTCCATTCTTTTGTCTAGTAGTGTAATGCCTGGGAGCCTGTAGCAAGAGCCAGCCTCAGTCTATTATTTGTAGCAGAAGTAGAGTACAGACTTTTGCTATAGACTTTAGTTATGGTGTAGTGGATTTTATTTTACTGTAAGGTGTCTGGAGCACTGCTGTGATATTCTTCAGAACATCTCTCAATTTCGGTAAAGTAAAGAGGAGAACACTTGAAAGCACACATTCTTTAATAGCAATGCAGGTGCTCATGTTTTTAGATTGAGACTGCATGACTCTATAAAACTAGTGAACTAAAACCACACTAAAAATAGGCTTTTCTCTTTTTCTGGTCTTGAAATTCAGCTTTTCTTTTCTAAGCTTAACTTTAGGTTTTCTTATTTGTACACTAATTTTCCTTGAATTATCTTTATTGCATTCTGTATGGTTTTTTTTAACTTAGAATATGATCCACGTGTTATGTTTAACACAAAAACTTAAGGTGTGATGTAGTGTATAGCCCTTATGTATAATCTTGTGTAACTACACTGCCAAGATTTTGATCTGTTCCAATACAAAGAAGTTATTCTGTGTTTGTAGCTTACAGAATACCTACAATTTGTGTGTGGTTTTCCTGTGGAAACAATAGTAAATGCAATAGCTAAACCAAGACTGTAATGAAGAATGCATTGTTATTTATATCATTGGCTTTTTCTTGCGCTCATCAAATCCTTGTTCTTCTTTCAGTCTTTGAAAAGGAAAAAGAAAGTGTGGTATGTTAGATGTTTGCATGTCTCCCAGAGACAGAGATGCTTAAAGGCTGCAATTTCTGCACTTGGTATTTTCAGGAAAAAGCCTACTGCCTTTCACTTGTGGGCTTCCCTTTCGCTCATTCCTCTAGTTGCAGCAGTCTAGATCCTCCATTGTGGGGACCCTATTTCCTCCCTGCCCAGCATCAGTGTTCCACTACTTTTAATAAAGCAGAAATAAGCCAGAATAATTGGGAAGATCACATGGTTTAGTTCGTTTCCTATATACCAGATATCATCCTGAAATGTATGTGGGGGATGATCAAACTGTCCAAAGGGTAAGGTAAAATTAATTTTCTTTCTGTTGCAAACGAGGACTTGCAGCCCTTAGTTAGATCCAAAGCATGAGGTGGGCATTACAGATTTCAAGATACGTAGTCTTTTTAAGATAGATGTAGAATTTATTGCTGTACTGGAATATTCAGCTCATCTACAACAGACTTAGACTGTACATCTAGTTTATTGTATCTCGAGACTGCATAAATGACCACATTGCTATTTTAGGCTTGGGTCAGAAGATGTGACTAAAGAGAAGGAGCTTGTCTCAGCTATGGTGCCATGCAGCGCTGGATTTGTGTGTGTTAAATGGATGACTTAGGGACCAGCACAAACTATTTTTGCTTTTATAAAAAAATCCCAGTATTTCTCAAGTATGTTCTTCAGGCCCTGGTCTGTGGGATCTTTTAGTCCCTTGACTATTCCTTACAAGTCTAACAGAGTAATGGAAAAGTTAAAACAAACAAGCTGTCAGTAGGCTAGACTTACCCATGCCTTCACTGGAAACCTGCAGGGGCTCTGCAGTTCAAAAAGTGTAAACCCATGGGTTTTGTGGCTGTGCTAGGCTATACAGAGGAGAGATTTCTCAAGAAGATGAGGAAGAGTGTGGAATTGGTTGAGCTCTGTGCAGCCTCCTTGGGGCAGAAATTGCTGTGGTGGTAGCAGTGCCCGTCAGTGAGGCCGTGTGGTTCATTGTGTGCCTCCAGCAGAGCCCTAAAGCAGCGTGTGGAGGTGATTGATCCGTTTGGCTGTCTCAGTTGCTGGAGGCAGCACAACCAGTGCAGGGGAGAGGTCCTCTCTGAGAGGAAAAGAAATCCGTGGACTAGTGGACACATGTGAAATAATGTCAGGGTGGTAAAAAAAGAGAAAGGCCATGTCAGGATAATCATCCAAAGTGATTAAGATAATTTATGATAATTTAAGTGATTTTGTTGCCTGGTGGTGGACGGATTTGGTAATTTCCCAAGAAGGAGTTGACTTATTTCTGCCTTGTAGGTGTGGGAGTAGGAAAGTGTCTTGCACACTGACAGATGAGCAGATAAAAATGCAACTAGCCCCACTGAAGTGGGAGATGTAGCTAGCTTGGCAGTTGTGTGGCTTTCAAATCAGTTTGGCTGCAATATTCAGCCTGACTTTTTCTTTGGTATTCAGGTTACCACGCCTTTTCTCTGTTTGCTGCTCTGTTAGATGGCCAATACAAAGGCAATCTAACTAGAGGGAAATACTATAAGCAAGCAGAGTTGTAAATGAAATTATGCAGAAGTAGATATTCTGTCTGCCCCCCTGCCCCCGCTTATAAAGTCTTTGAAGGTAGTTGCTAAAATAAGGGACTCGATAATAGTCCCCTCTTCCTTTTGAGCAGGAGTGATATAGTCGCTGTGTGTATCTGAGTGAGGGGTCAGCCCACCAGGGTTCACTGATGCAGAGAGGGAGCAGCTTCTGCCTTCCAGTCCAGGTTTAGGCTGTTTGTATCACCTGTCCATCAAAATTGCTTGCTTTATAGGGATGCTTTCAAGGTTAACCAGGCTTCTGAGCAGAGCTGTTGTGCAAAGCTGCTGTGCTGCTTTTCTCATAGAGAAGGAGGTTATAAACAATGAAGTACGAATGCTAAATCTGATCCTTTAGATCCCTTGTGTATTGTAAGCAGAAGGTAATTTCTCTCTGTAGTTGAGAATATTTTAGTGTTTTCCCTTTTGAGGAGTTGCTATCAGTTTCCTCTGGAGGGTAACTGATATAATACTCTGTGGAATCTCTATCAGTCATTTTAGTGTGGCTTATAACATAATTGTTTGTTAGTCTTTGATATTGTTTTTGAGTTTTCAGGTAAATGTCATGGGCATCAAATACAGTTACTGTCATTTTGATTTTTTTTTTTTTTTTTTGTAGAGTATTAATTCAAACCAAGTTGAGACAGTGGAAAGTCCAAAAATACCCTGCAATACAACAAGCTCTGTAGAAGGTACAGTTTTTTATTCCATAATGTTGCAGTCTTTAAAAGCTCTGGAAAGTTGGTATAGATTTATTTATTCACACACTATTTATTTATTCAGGAAGATCCCATGCTTCATATGACATTAGAGACCTGTAAGTAGACAACAGTGGAATATGCAAGTCATGCACTACAAGAGTTGTGTAAATCGTGATACTTCCTGCAAAGCATCAGTTTTCCAATGTCAGATTGAAATTGTTCACCAAATATTATGGAATATTTCCAGTGACTGGAAAAGCCTTAACTAATTTTATTATAAGAGCCAGAAAAATGCCAGAAGGTTCCAGGAGAGGGCAGTGTTTAACTGAATGAACGCTCCAGCCTGCACATTCCAGTAAAGCCAAATAACTAAGTTAATAAAAATAGGAGCAGAGTAACCTTTCGTATGAATAGTTTTGGGATCCAGCTCAGACTTCTTAATGTGGCAAAATTCCCACGTGTTTCAATTAGACATTCAATATTTTGGTGAGTATTTACCTCTGTAAGGATTGTGGGACTGTGCTTGCTGATGGCAACACTCTTTTGTTCCTAAAATACATCCCGGTGTACTTTGGAGCAAACATCTCTTAGAGCTGAAAAGAAAATCACAAAAAAAGGGGTCATTCTTCAGCATCAGAAGTGTGACACTTTGGACGTTTACGTATCACTGTTAGGAATTAATCAAGAGTTTTCATCCGTTGACCATTTGCTTCTGTGGCTGGTGCTGTATGTTTGGGTGAAGCAAGAAGCTGAAAACTGTGAGCTCTGGGAGAGGCTTGGTCTTGCTGAGTGGCTGTGCTGGAGACAGCCCTACTGAGGGCAGCAGAAGTGCGAGTGCCTGCATTAACTACCGACAGGATCAGGACCAGACTGTGGGAAAGAAACGGGACTGCAGTTCCAGGTGGCATCAGCTAGTGACTTTAAAGTGAATGGATAAAATCGGGATACAGTCCTTGTGTATCTCGTGTTTAAACATGTAGGCTGCTGTTGTTAGTGCTGGAAAAGGAGTCTTGTACCCAACTTCTCCAGCAGCGTTCAGATAATAAGTGCTCTGCTATTAGAAGGTAAATTTGCAGAGAGATGATAAGTAGTTGCAAACTATGCGTGTGTTATTGTAAGTGTAAGTGGCAATTTACCATGCAAGGTTTGTGAATGACTTTGGTGATGCAGTCTGCAAATGCGTTGACTCTGGGTATTCATCTGAGTGCCGTGATCTTTACGCTGATCCTTGGGGATAGACAGTGAATGGCCTGGATTGGTAGCACTATACGTGGCAGTAGGTTGTCCAGTACAACTTCTAGGTGATGATTACTTTGATGTGTTCCACTAAAAGCAATTTTAGTTCAGGCTGACTTGGGACAAGCAGATAATGAACATCAGTGGATATTAATTGCCCGGAGACAGAATCACCAGTCCAGGATGTCTGGTCCCAGTTTGGATTCTGGTTGTAAAACTTCTTGTCCTCTCTTTATGCCAAAGATATTTGCCATAATATTTGCGTAGGCACACCTACCTTCTTGTGTTTTTAATGGAAGCTATACACTTCTGTGCCTTCATGCATCAGAGTTATTTCGTGCCTGTTTGAAAAAAACAAACCAATGAACCCCAAACTTATTTCAGTTCAACGGCAAGAAAAATATGCCATGTTTTGGCAGTATCCAGGATTTATTCAAACAAATTGTGGTAATCACACTTGTATGTGCTAACACTCTGTGTAATCTACTTGTAGACATGAGGAGCCTGTAACTGTTGTTTGTACACTGATGGGCAGCAAAGCTTTTTAATCTTCTTGCATTTTGATAGTGTCATTGGTTACCATATTTCTATAAATGAGACCTTTTTTTGGCCTTTTTTGCTAACCACCACTGAATCCAGATACTGAAAAATCATGAGTGATCATTACTGGTGACTAGTAGCCTGTCTTACACTCTCCATTTGTCAGCATTCAGAACACCAAAAGAACTTTTTTCAAGATTGAGTTAAAATTGTTGCTGCTAGAAGCAGAAATTACATGAAATGATTTACAGAGTAATTTTTACTATGTTCTCAATTGCATTCAGTGAACTCCTTTATAAAGTGGCTGCTAAGCTCAGGACATTAATTTGGTGCGTTCATGTCATGAAAGTTTCCTCCTCACATTTTAAAACTGCTGCCATTCCAAGAAGTAGTAACTACTCACTTCTGGGTGGGCCTAAAGTCAAGATCAACAGACCTTTAAAACACAATGCTATCAGAAGCCCTGAGCTATTATCAAGTAGAGGTTGCTATAGCAGTACGTTTCTTGTGAAATGCAATCATACGAAAGCAGTGGGTCAGTGTAAGGCGATGCGACTAGCTTAGCAGTGAATTCCCCATAGCAACTTAATTAAGTTCAAATACATGGAGTGATACATTATCCAGTGAGGATGCAGAACAAAAGGTAAAATAGATGGTATTTTGGCTGATTCAGTAGTTTGTGCTTTTTTTGTTTTCTGACCTTGAAATTCCATGCCCATGAGTTGTCTGAATACTATTATCTGGAGGATAAGCCATTTGCTTCTGCAGAATATTAGGTATACAGAAAACAGCTTTTTGTTTCTGCGAATTGTGAAACTGAATAGTAATGCCAATTGCATGGCGATACTGTAAAAAATACCTTCTCACTGACGCTTTTAAAGTAAGTTTCTGCAGTTACAGTTACAGAAGAAATAGTCTGTTTCTTCTAGCAGAAAGCTGATGCCTGGGATGCTTTGTTTGATGGCCCTAGTGATTTTGTGCTCTGTGATTGCACTCTGTTAGAATGCCAGGGGAGGTGTATATGTGACTGTTGCAGAAGGTTAATTAAAGAAGGTGGATTAAATAAAAATTAATGATTGAGATACCGATCAGCGTGGATCCAGTCCTGACTCCTGCCAGTGTCCAGGGGCACTGCTGAGGTCAGGGACAGCAGGCGCACTGATTGCATGTGCGGGCCCATAATTGCGTCCCAGGACTTCATCTCACAGAGACCTGCAGGTTATGTAGGGTCGTTGTTGCTGAAGATGGTGTGATTTAGATAACAGGCATCTGCCTTTGAATTGTTTTTCCAAAGATATATTGATACAGCTCTTTTTTCTAAAACTGGAGTATAGACTTCGTGCAAAGATAGGACAAAGAAGGATAGAGGTCCCAAAAGCTCACATTCCTCAAAGCAGTCCCCCAGAACACCCTATACTGCCTTCTGAGTCATACTTAGTTTAACTATTTGCTGGAGCTGGAGAATGTAGACGCATTTGTGTATCTAAGAACAGATGTGAACCTTGAGTTGAAAGATAAAATGAAATGTTTACCAGCATAGCTCTGGTTATATAATTATTATTATTTAAAATATATCTACTAAATAATAATGTTCCTGAAAGCTTAGGTGATGTTGGTGTTCATTTGCATTCCTCTAGCCAGATAACTCTGTTTCACAACAGTCCTTGAGGCTGCGTTCAGGCAAAACTTGCAAAGTGTGGTCATTGTTTTGCATGTGCTGTGTCCTTCCCTGGGAAGAAACTATAAAAAAAAAAAAAAAAGTGTGACAGAAATTAAGTGGTGTTTTTTTTTTTTTTTAGTTTTTGGGGTGAAAATGCAAGGTCTAATTTCAGAAAATTCATGAAACCCCTGCAGAAGAAAAGCAGAACCCAGCTGCTCTGCAGAGTTGGTGTGAGGCATGGCGCTAGAACTGTTGAGTTTCTGAGCATGTGGGAGTTGATCAGCAGCTGGCTGACAAATCGCCGTACTTGCCTAGACTGAACATAACTGTGACAATAACATAGCACTTGTTGTGCATCCAGTTCACACGCTGCCCACGGGAATGCTGCTGTGGGGACATGCATGGGCTGCCCATGTCCATTGTTGTACCTCCGCTGCCTGTTTGCCTGTTCCTTGTGTCCCCCCTCCTATTTGAAAAAGCAGAGACACCAGCTGCAGAAACCAAAGTGGACCCAAACTGAATTTTGCTTGCTATTAAAGACAGGAATCTTTGCTTTTACAGGTCCTGTGAACTTGGCATCTGACGAATTGTCCCAGGATTACGTGAAGGTACAGAATTCTCCTTATACAAATAGCTAAGCTTCGTTTAGGTTGAGAAGCAGCAGCCTCTCCTTGGCTATCTGAGCACCTCCCAGAGCTAACAAATAAGTAAGGTGGCTAATGCCTGCCAGACAACATTTCCTGCCTGTTCCTATCCTGTGGGAATTGTTACACGTATATATGATTATTATCATTATTTGAAGGAACCTATTACATGGTTGTGGGCTGGAGAGCTGGGTTGGAGAAGCAAGCTCTGCTTTTGGACCAGAGAGCTCTTGTGTTTATGGTGAACCTCAGTGCCTTCAGGGAGCTTGCAGATCAGCTGCCAGTCTGAGGGGAGCGCAACCTGTCTTGCACAAGCTTCATCCTTGAGATGGCATGAATCATCATGCCTGAGGAGCTAGTCTCCGAGAGAGACCTTGGGGGTAACTGCGAATCCATAACTGGCCTTAACTGGGAAGGATGCTTGATGTAAAAAACGGCAGGTCTCATTGTCTTCTACATGGAGATATCTAACAGCTTTTGGGGGAGAGCAATATTTGTGAGAAGTCCCACTATGGTTAGTCAGTTGTAATTGATCTCTAGTCTTATATTCCGCTTTTTATTTATATGTATCTGTTTACAAAACCAGATAATCTTTGTCTTAGTGGTGGGTTTTTTTTTATCACCTTTTAAAGCGGGAGCTTGATTATTAGTTCAACTGGCTATAAAGCTAAAATAGTCATTTAAGTTGAGAGAAACAAAATCTGGTAATATCTGGCAAATCTGTTAAAGGTGGTATCTTCTCCGTAGCCAATGACTATTGATTTTTTTAATAACATTTGAATTTAGTGGAATGTTGTTGGACTGCCACTTTTGTTAGGTCATTATTATAAAAGTGATTCCCTCTTTTGTGGGTTTTTTTTTTTTTTTTTTTAATTGCCAGCTGTGCAGAAGATTGACCATGTGTTTGGGATTCACATGTTGCTATTGTAATCTATGTCACCTCAGAATTATAACTCTGTAGTGTGCCTGCATTTTGGAGTCTATGTTGAAAGTGTATGTTGGGGCAGAGTGCTGCAGCTCATGAGTCTTGCTGGGGGAAAAGGGTTCTGGTACCATATCAACTGTCTCATGTTTTGATCTAGCAGAAAGGCCATCGTTGATTCTATAAAGAATAATGAACTGACCTGTGATATTTCTACAGGTGTGAACAGCTCAGGTATCAGAGAAGGAGACATCTTAGAAATGTATTGCTCTTTCCCCCAAAACACTGTATATTGGCTAGTCAGAGCACAGTTAAACTTTGTAAGAGAAGAGCAGGCTGAAAACTGGAATTTGCATGGAAAGTGAGATACGGCATGGTCTCTTCTTCTATTATGTTTAGAGCTTGAGTCCATAGGATTCATGTGCTTATCTTTAGAGTCTGGGAGTGGCATGCTGTATCTGTTGCATTTATTAAAATGACCAAAATGAAGTGACTGCTGCTTGATAGTGTTTGAACTGAATTCTGAAAGCCTATAGTACAGCTTGCAACTAAGCACAAATGCAACTATTTGTCTTCAAAGATATAGCTCAAGTTTTCTGTTTCTAGCCTTTCCAAGACAGTGTTGTTCCTTCTAAAGAAAATGAAGATCGTGTCCTGTTGGGCATAGGTAAGAAATAGTTAATCATTTTGACTCCCTAAAAGCTACTGTGGTGCCAAATACACATGAAGCAATTTCTTTAAAAGAGGTGAAGGTCATTGACATTGCAGCCTAGCTTGGCAAAAGATCAATCAGTTATACTTATATCAGAGAGGGAACCTCTTTCAAAATGCCTCTAGTATAGGCAAATGGTGTATCTAACAGCATCATGATACCCTAGGATTTTTCAGTAGTATATTAATTGTTGTAGGAACAACAATCTTAAAAATAATTTCTGATAGAGCCAACATATGTGACTGAAGATTACATGAAGCGTGTAGAAATGTTTAGGTGCCGCTGTGGGACTGGTAGGAGCATATAGCCAGTTGCACTAGACAGTACATTTGGAGACTGAAACTCAAATGGAAAGGTGAGTATTTTCAAGTTCAGGGACAGCTCCAAGAAAAACGTGCAAACATGGGCTGGTGCAAAGCACAGCAAGGCAGAAAAGACAACGAGTAACTAAGCTCTGCCGCTGGAAGCTGCTGTGCCAGGCAGAGGACGCCAGGCTGGCATCACTTGCCTCTGGTCCAGCGCTGAGCTCAGAGACAGCAGCCCAGATGGTGGCATTCAGACGGTCCATGTGCAAACTTTGCTGGCTGCAAAATGAAGAGTCGCTCTGTGTGTGGAAAAGAAGGGGATATGGGAGCGGTGTATGTTAGAGGAAAATGAGCTGGCGTAAACTCAGAGACACGGTTGTAAGGTAAGAAGCTGGCAGTTATTTTAATAATCTCTCATTAAAATCATCCTCTAGTTACCTATTTTTCTAGTCATTGTTATGCCAAATGACTGTACTTCAACCGTTTAATCGTGTTTGTCTCACTCTCCCATCCAAGGAATACAGGAGCTGCATAAGAAAATTTGCAGTAGTAGCAAAAGTATTCACAGTTATCCCGACTTCAGTGCTTTTGAGCATAGGACAGTGTAGCAGTCCTTTCGTTGCACAAAAAAATGCAGTGCACAGACATGAGATGTGTGCCCATATGATCAAATCTGTTTTGTCAAGCAAGACCAAATTTTTGGACTGTGTCTCAGTGTAGGAGGGTGTGGAGCCATTGGGGAGTGATTATGGTTTGCTAATCTGAAGCCACATCTGCTCCAGTATCTGCTCCAGTTATACCATCTGGAGGGAACATAAGGTAGCTTAAAAGCTGTTAGAGTGGAAGTTCTCCACCCTGAAATGATAGCTGATATTTCTTTTTCTTACCCTTGAAATGCCTTTTCCTTCTAAGGCATCATTTGCACAGTGCTGCTGGTGAAAGCTGGAACAGGAACCAGGCCCTCTGGCTTCAGACCAGCTCAGTCTCTTCTCTGATGCTTGGATGGGCAGCTGCAGCAGATCCTGAGTCCTCTGCAGGGAACAAGCAAGCAACTTTGGCTGTGGTTCATACTGCTAGTTAGGAGTGGTAGGGTGTAGATTCTTAGCGAAGCTTTTGGGTAAAAAAAAAAGGTGAATTTGCATACAACTTGGTACAAGATTTAGGTGCTTAAAATTTGATTTAAATATATTTTCTTAGGCATCCTATGTATGCATAAAGTAAAATTATGAATATGGATATAAATGTGTATATATACATATGACTGTACCTATATGCATGTACATAAATACCCTTTGTCCTGAGCACAGGCTCAGCTTGTACTAAACTAAGAAAAATTCCCTGTTGTACCTCTTCTCTGAAAAAGAACCAACCCTCTCTCTCTTCCCTAAATTCTAATTACCTTGTAGTACATTTAAGAAGTTGACTTGTTTGTGGAGAAGCTGCAGTGAAATTTGTTCTGCTTGTTTTAGAAGTAAGTCATTGTAACTGAGAACTTGATTACTCTGTGTAAGGACTGGAGCATGGGCTCGCTGCTGGCTGCACCGTAGGCTCTCCTTGCCCATCTCCCAGTTGCGTACTCAAGTTGGCTGAAGAGCTCGTAACATAGACATGTGATGGGATTTTGCCATTGACCTCAGCGGGGCTTCCAGTCAGCACCATGTGTGAGATCTGGTGGGGCTGAAGTGCAGGCTGGGGAGTGAGTGGGGTGTGCATTAAGAAGTGGAAGTAGGGAGGGATGGAGAAGGCTGGAAATAGAGTTTGGTGACAACCAGAAATTTATAAATTGACTTAAGTTGATTTTAATGGTTTATTTTCATGTAAAAATCAATATATGTTCTAACCTGACTCATATAACCATATTACTAAATATCATAGTTTTATTAGCCCGGATTGTTTTAAACTACTTTTTAAAAAATTGTTTGCTTGGCAATGTTCTTAAATGGTGATGTTTTTGTCAGGAAAAGCACACAGTAGGGGATAAGGAGAGAAATGAAAATGGTTGTCAGTGGGGGAGAGGAAGAGGGAAAGCAGCTAAGGGGGTTCAAGTGAAGAAAAATGAATAGAAACAAGCAAACTCTGGAATCTCACTGGGAAGTTGGATGCATAAATCAGAGGACTTCTGAGAGCGAGAATGTGAATGCTCTTTGAATGGGTACAAATTCCCCCACTTCTGCTTCTCACTTATTTTTTCATGTGGTTCTTGCTTTTAGAAACCTTTACCAAAAAAAAATCAGTCTCATCATGGAATGGTTTAGGTTGGAAGGGACCTTTAAAGAAGCAGTGGCTCCTGGAAGGGCTCTGCTGTTTCTGCTCTCTGTCTTCTTCCCCAGCCTGCCTTTTCAAGCATAGTGATCGTTCTGGCTCTTTCTCCACACCCAACATCTTTTGGGAGTATCTCTGCAGGGGCATTCACAAGAGCTGGTAGGAGGGTACTGGCTCTCCTTGCTCCCTGTCTTCTTCACCTGGCTGCCTTAGGCACCATTTGAGCCTTGTAGTTCAATTTTGTGTGCTAGAGGCTCCTCATCCTCCTGTACCGCTGAAGAGCCCCTGGGGTCCCACCCCTGTGAGTGTCGTGGTGGGTATGGGCCAATAAGAAGCCGTGTGAACTACAGACAATGGTTTTTGGGTTTGCCATATTCAAGAATTGAAGGAATAGGAGTAAACTATGGGGCACAACAGGATGCTAGACCAGGCTGCATGGGGGGTGGTATGGAGACTCCTGAGTTCATTTCCTGCCCCCCCCTGCCAGTCTTCTTCCCCCTTCCTCTGTTTCCCCTGGAAACTGTTAGAGATCTGTTTTGTGTTCATAAGAGAAAAAAGAAAAAAAAAAAAAAAAGACTTTTTTTCATTGAAAGAAAACACACTGGAAAGATTGAGAGACAAAAACAATATCCAGTAGGGGAGAGTGAATGAAAGAAACAAAATGGAAAGCAACAAAAAAGGGACTTTTTTTTCCTTTCAGTATTAAGCATATGTGTTATTGCCAGGCATTGTCATCCTCAGAGTCAGCAACCCTGTACATTTTGGGACAGAGTCTAGGAGGTGACAGCTGAATGCTGTTACTGTTGGGCATATGACACTATTAACTGGGCATGTGTTTTTAAAGATTTATAATTCCTTCCTGTTTTGCATAGCTGGTCTGGAAAGAGGATGTTAACAAGGCCATTTATAAAGCTGCAAAAGTTTCTTTTTTCCAGTCCTAGTTACTGTGCCAGTGACCTAGTGGTGTCTGTCTAATCTATTCTGTTTGCTCTGCCGGTGGTGAAAAAGTTCTGCGAGCCACGTTTTGCACTTCGAGAGATAAAAATACTGATGCCAAATTTTTGGCAGTTCTCTGTATGTGACTAGGCAGCTACAAAGCATTTTTAGCAGAGTCTGCCTATGATTTTCATGGTTCCACAGAAATCGCAGTTTAACCACAGATCAGTTTAAGGAACAGAACATTATGATCTTCTTTTCTGCATAAACCAGTAGGACTGCACTGTAATCTGCAGAAAAATCTGCTTTCAATGTTGCTGTTTTGTTCTTCTAGATTTCCTTACTGTGGTTGGTAAGACTTAAAAAGGTGGGGTTTTTTAAGATCGAAAAAAGCATGATCCTGCTGTCTGGAGTCCCACCTTTGTGCAGTTTTTGTTAGGTCTGGAAAATTATTAGTTTTCTACTTATTGTGGTCACATCTTTCACTCCTTTTTTAGTGTTCATTTGCTTTTGTTTTTTTTGGTGGGCAGAATGTTTGCATTTGGAAGTGTTTTGAGTCAAGCGTGCCTGTTTTGACATTGGAACTGCAGGAAATAATTTTATGGTTATTGATAGATAAAAGTGAAAGTTACATGTTCAGTGTCGCCTATTTGAGACAGTTACAAGAGTCGTGTTATTAAGGCTATGCAGGTCTTTTCTCCTTGTGGTCATTTTTATGTTTTCCTGGCAGCTTTCAATCCTATCTTTCCCTTATGTATGCTTTGAGAGAGGTTGGGTGATCCAGCCGTAGCATCTCTAGCCCAGGAGCTGCAGACCTTTGCTTCAGTTTCTCTCCTTAATGGATTTACAGTAGGACCTTGCGCATGTCACTTATGTTTTCCCCGTGTCTCAGTTTTTCACCTGAAGCAGGGAAAACCATAACAAGTGAGGTGAGAAAGAGGCATTGCAATATTTGGATGATTGGACATGTGCAAATACTCAGACCGGTTGTGTCAAAAGAAGTCCTGGAAGGTCAGTTTGTTGTAACAGAGGGTTTTTAAAAGACTAATTTTTAGTGGAAAGGTAGGTGGTCTGAAAGTTGCAGAGAAAAGTAATACCTGAAGAAGACTGCAGAGTTATTGCTGCAGCTGATGACTGTGGAAATTGCACTCTGCCCTGTTCTGCTGAAGCTTTCAGAGACATTTATGTTGCTGCCTCTACTTTTGCAAAAACCTTTGCACCTTGCAGAAGAGAGGCTTAACTTGGGGTTGATCTGTCAGAGTCCTGCCAGAAACAACCTTTAAACAACATTTAAACATGGCAGTAGTTTATTTCAGTAGATAAAACATATTCTCATTTTTGTTTGGAGTGACTATAAACAACTAAGTATTGAAGATTGCAGAGTAGTTGACAGCTACAGAAGATGTGGGAAGTAAAATCTCCCTGGGATGTGAGCCTGAACTGAGCTTAATTGAAGAACCGTGGAGAAATGTGGAAGAAGAAGCATTAGGCACTGAAACAAGCTTGTTCTTGTTTCTTGGAGTTTCTTCCACTCTTGATTTCCTGAGATATATAATTCAAGTTGACCTCAAAAGAAAAACAAAAAGAAAAATGAACAAGTTACAAACATGTGCTGTCTGGCTTCCCAGAACTTGTCCTCCTCCTCTGCCTAAAATCCAAAACAAATTTGCTCAACAACATAATCCTTCAAAAAGAGGCTCTTTTTTCCCTGATGTTTAAATAAGCTCTTTTGCTTGTCTTCTGCCCGGTCTCATTTCATGCTAACATAAATAAACAATCTGGGATATATCTAATGTCAAGTTACTCTTTAAATGTGAAATATAATCCAGAAATACATTGTGAAGAAAACAGTCATAGTCTTGAAAGTGCACACAGCTTTCTTCCTCCTTGAGAGGCTGCCCTTCCCTTGAAGTCTTCCCTGGAACATGGAAAACTGGATTTTTAACGAGATGGGTCTTTGGTGAACTTTTTGGCGGTGCAGGCTGCCAGCATAAGTGTAGACTCAACAACCAAGTCATTGGCGAAGCTTCAGTAGGAGTGAAGTCCAAATTAAACTTGGGTTTGCTTTCATGTGAGGCCATGGGCGCTCTCCATGTTGCTGGGGCTCGCACAGGCCTCCGTGGAGCCGAAACCAGGAAGAGATTTTTATTCACTCTAGCCCTTAGTTCTCAGACTTTTGCAAATAAACTCAAGGGAGCTTTTCATCAGGGTATGACACAAAAAGCAACGAGCTTTCTGTCCACATTTGTACTGCATACCCCAGCTAGTCTTTTGATGTGAATAGATACCAGACAAGGAGAGCATTTAGGCAAATTATCTCTTTATGTACTTTGTTGGAAGTGCTTAACGGTTGTTTCAAGAGTCAGGGCATACCGACCGGTGCCACGTGAAAGTAGTATTAATGAGATTGTTATCCTAAACTCAGCTCGTTATCCTAAACCGCATCAGGTGAATGGTGCGGTAAAAAGAGGAAAAAAAAAATAAATCTGCAGTCAGTCATGAACCAGACATCAGAAAGATATGAGCTGGAGGAACACTATGAAATCCTGACAGTGGGACAGACAGTGAACTGGACAACATGAAGAGTTTGGGACAAAGCTCGAGATAATGCAGTGTGCATGCCCACTGGCTCTTTGGAGCTACCTTGAATGAGGATTGGGCAGAGGTCATGTTTTTGCCTCAGTTTTGTAAAAACTCTGAGCCCTTCTTCATCCCAATCTTGTGGGTGTTCTCTAAGAATCTTGCAGTAATAGTATAGTTTAGGCAAAGCTGTTTCTCTTAAATTTTTAAAGGTACATCACTCCTTTAGTTTATCAAAGAAACAAGAGTTAAGTACCACCACTTACAAAGAGTTGCTTTTCAAAAGAGGTTAAGTATTGATAATAGCTCTTTGTAGGATAATGCATCGTTCATTGAATATCACAAACATGACATTTTTAGCATGAAAGTGTTATTCGCATTATAGCTGTTCTAATTGTAGTTGTCAGCCTGGTTTCAAAGAAAACACTAAAAGAACAGCCTTAAAAATTAATTTCATAACTCAATTGTAATTAGAAATGTACCTGTAGGGGAATAGTAAGGAGTGAGGTATAAATTTAGATGGCACAGCCTCCGCTCAGTCTGGATGGTTTGCAGCAGCACCGTGATTCCGTGTGCCCTGTAAAGGGATATATAGGATATATAGGATAAAAGGATACATATCCATGTGGAAGTAAATGCAGTGGAATATAAAAACTCTTGGACTGGCAGTCTAGCTTAAAGCAATCCAGAAAGCGGTGCAAGTTAATTGACTCTGCTTCTCCTGCAGCCTGCCGTGACTGCGGAGTGTTTCAGTAAACTTGGGGGTCTGTGTAGAACAGCATTTTTGGAGATGGGTAGGGTGGCCTGCCGCTCTCAGCAGTGTGTCTGTGAAGGCAGCAGCTGTTCTGTGCTTATTTCCAGGCTAGTGTCCAAGAAACTGCACAAATAAGTCAACAAAAAATGGACCCAAATTTATAGTAGTGTGTTGTTATTTTGTATTTTTCATTAATATTTCTGTTACCTGTTTGCACAGCTTCTATAGGGGACGCTCGTTACAGAAAAGGGGTCTCTGGTGTGGGTGGTTTTTGTCATCAGCTGTTTGAATGGAAGTGTGGAGAACACCTGCACGAGGGGCGATGTGAGTGGGAGGTTTGTGGGCTGGGGGGGGGTCAGGGCCATTTAATCTCATGTCCGAACACACCTAGGTTTGGTACCTGCATTCACCCAGGGCTACGCTTTTCTCTGGGAGAGCAAAATCTGCCACTTTAAACTGGTAGTGGGAAGAAGAGACATCGCGATGCTGATCGCTAATGATCATTCACTCTGTTGAAACCTGTGGCTTCATCGGGGTTGAAACAGCGGAGAGCAGGCGTGTTTGCAATGGAAAGTGCACAGTGGAAGAAAGTAAACTCCCTGTTCCTCGTCCTCCTGCCCTTCTCCCTGCCCTTCCCAGCCCTGTCCCCCTGCGTGTGATGCAGGATGGGGAGCCTGCTGCGGGGTGCTAGTGAGTGAGAGAGGTGGGATCCACCAAATACTGTCATACGTTGGGCAGCGATGATGGGCAGTGACTGCCTGGACCTTTGGGGATCCACTGCTGAACAGTTTAAATCCCAAACTGCCGTGTTACTTGTGGCAGGCCTTAATAGATCTCTGCTCACAAAATAAGGAAATAAACAGGCCGGTTCTCTAAACGGAATGCATGAATCACCCATCAGAAATCTAGCAATACGGAAGATCATAAAAAAAAAGCGGGGGAGGTCATCTGCAAAGATCTTAAAGATCTGGACTTGGTTCTATGTTTTTCAGTGATTGGTTCATCAATGATTTAGGAAGGGCAGAGGGGGAGAATAGTGATGTAGCAAAGTTTTTCTGGCTATTCCAGTATAAACTTTCATAAGAAACACACAGGTCTTTGGTAGAGAAGAGAGGTGGTAAAAACAATGTGTGTGACAAGGCATCCTAAGAGATATGTAAGGCTGTTGCTGACAGCAGGCTGCACAGCCACTGCGCCATCATTGTGGGCAGGTGGAAGGAGTGTTGGAGTTGGAGGGTGCTTGGTGTGTGGGATCTGGTTGGTAGTGTTTTGCTTTTAGGTGCCTGTAATTCACATGTGCTGAGTTTTCAACATGATTGTTAAGTCTGACGTAGGGTAATGCAGATATTTTGTCCGGGTACATTGGCTGATTCTCTCTGTGGGAAGATGTGCTTGAATTAATAAAAACCATGGAGTAAAGAAGGTAGGAAGACCACATGTGCCTGTGGGTCACAGAAGCTGGAGGAGAAGATCATCTGGCCCTTTTTACGCCATCTTTCCTTGTCAGAGCCTTCTCTGCAGCTTTGGGAAATGATTGCAGGCTCTGCTGGTCCTGGGGCAGAAGCAAGCTGGGGGGAATCAACTTCTTCCCTAATGCCGGGGGAGGCTGCCCAGAGCAAACGGGCAGGACATTTTTGGCAGAGCTGTTGTTCAGGCAGCTCTCATCTCACCTGTGTCCAGCAGTGCCCCTCTCCAGCCCCTGGGGTTGGTAGCCGCCCTTTCCATCCCGTGTCTGGGGAGGGGGCACTGGGCCCCACAGGGGTTGTCTCCTTCTGGTCTGCCTGATAGAGAGAGCTGCCAGCCCATGGCTTAGTAGTGTTTGGGGAGAGGGAGCCCACCTGCTCGGCACCACGGCGTTGACCTCTGAGCATGCTGGGGAGGTGACACTGCCATTCCATGGAGATGGCGGATGCTGGGGGGATTCCTGTGCTTCCTTCCGTCTTGCCACGAGCCACGGGAATGGTCAGACAATAGACAATAGACTGTAATATCTCGGAAAAACATGTTAATCATACGGATGTGTTTTGGCAAGCATTGGGTGAAAGAATTTAAAGCATTACATTATTTATCAAAAGCATTAGCCTTAGGTAATGCACACAAAACCCCCATTTGTTCTTTGTCTTCGCATCTATACCTTGGTATACAAAATCGAAAACATTTTTTCAGTGGAAAGTAAGGTTAATATTTTCCAGCTAGAAAGCACCTTTTACCTCATAAGCTGCCAGATCTCTGTGCCAGCTACATGCAAATGCCACCACTTTGGAAACAAAGAGCGGCAGGTGAAAAGTGGGTTGGATCATCCCACAAACTGCGAGAATGGGGAAGAAAAATATTTTTAGCCAAAGATTGTAAGGCAAAGCACTTCTTTGTGGCAAAAAGCAGCATGAGGTCTTTCATGGCTGCATGAAGGAGTTTTACAAACTAGAAAAAAAATAATCTTTCACAAGGCCTGAACAGAGCAAATAACGTGAGTGATATTCAATTAACCCTTCAGAAACAGAGGTTAAGGTTGGTAATTTATCTGCACTTTCAGACTGCCGTTGACAAATTCCTGTGCAAGGTCCTATTCAGGGGAGACTGCAGTAAGCGGGTGAAAAGTGTAAGAACTTGGCCAAGAAATACAGGATAAATGGCAGGAGTAAATGATGACGTTTTTATCACAGCAGAAATTTAATGACTCGATTCTCTGAGTGTTATGTAATGGGGCTGCTGTTGAAAAATTATTTAACAATCTTTAATTACTCATTTGTATTAAAAGGTTCTAAATGAACGCTGCTAGTTTAATGGAGGAGCAGGCAATAACTGAGCAGTCACTAAAAACTTTTATGCAGTGTACAGAGGTCGTTCAGGAAAGTAAATGTCTCGGCATGTAAAATATTTTAATGCCATTAAATACATTGGCTGCATTTCCGCATTGTGAGTGTTTTGTTCAGTTCCAGTTATCCCTCCCCGGACTAAACAGAAGTCCAGGAAGATCAACGGGAGTAAGTAAGTGTATTTTAGTTGAAGTGAAAAAAGCCAGAATTGCTCAATTTAGAGAAAAGATTGACCAATTGAGATATCAGAGAAGTAAGCAAAATTTACCATTTCTCATAAAGTAGAACAAATGAGTAAATGCTAAAATCAAAAGGTGAGAAATTTAAAAGCCAGCGTAAAGCATACAGCTCTCTCTAAATATTAACTGCTGTTTACCTATGGAGTGCTGCCTTCTGTACACGTCTGAAATGAAGACTTTTATTCCAGTTGGTGTAAATACATTTGATAAAGGAGAGAGCAACACTTGGGTAGGGCAAATTTCTGCATAGAGAGGAAATCTTTTGTGTTGGAGCAGTTGGGAAGACATTTCCTAAGAGAACAAGTTGTCCAACAAATATGCTCCTTCCTTTCCTTTTCTCTCAAACTGTGGCCACGATGGGAGGCAGGCAAGTGCCCTGGATGGTGTGCAGGTGGGAAGGTGTACGTCAGCGCCTGCATTCTCGTATGCCCAGGGGATTTATCAGTGCAATTTGAACCTGACATTCCAGGGAGCAGAGATATTTTGAAGTGGATGCTTAAAGCATGGATTTATATCCTCTCTGTGTTTTCAGTCATGCATTGTCTGTTGTAATTCCCTGGGGCTGTTAATTATATATATAAATCAAACAAAGTCTATGGGAGTGTCTAATATTTAAAGTGAAAGTCTAAGGCTTCCAGTGTCTGGGGCGAATTATTCTTTTCAGACTTAACAAAGCTGGCAGAACTTCAGTTAAGGGAAGGGCAGAACAATGATGTGTTTCAACTGTGTTTTATGTAATTTGTGCACTTTATGAAGTGCTTGTATAATAATTATTTTATCCCTGAAAACCTGATAGATATTTTTCTAATGGGTTTTGAATTAAATTTGCATTTGAATTGCATTATTTTCTTTCAACAAATACATTGTTATCTCTGACTGAAATGTGGATTCAGGAATCACTTGAAACATAATACAGAAGTAGCGCTGCAGACCTCAGCAGCCTGAAAAATAATTGAAGTGAAGTAAGGAATGTTAACAAGCTCAAATGTCATCCTCTTCCAAAAACTGACATTTAAGCTGATCCACATTCCCTCTCCTCCTTTATGTGGAATACAAAAACACATACATTGTGGGGTAACGAAAAGAAATGTTTGGTGGAGTTGGTTAAGAAACAGTGGACATGTTATTTTTGTATTAGCTATTGTATAGCCACATTTGAGCCTGTTTAAAAAAAAATGTAGTTTGTGTAGTGTAAAGATGTTGGGGGAAGGGATAATGAGTTCCTACTGAATACTAATTGCCTACGAGTTGTTCAGGGAGACTGTATAAGAATGGAGGATTTGTTGTAAATTAGTGACTAGCTGTATTGTGCATTGCTGTGAGGTTAGACCAGAGCTGTAAAGGTGCCAGCTCTACAAAATCCTTATGATTCACTGTCTAACTTGGTGACTGTGTGAAGAAGAAAATACTATTCAGACTAAATATTATTGGAAAGAGAGGTCCTCTAATGACAGTGTAATCTTTCTTTATAACACTTAAACTTTAAGCTCATTTGAGCTAGAAAGATGGTAGTGACAGATTTTGAGTGGGTTATCGCTGCTTTTCCAGCTGCAACATCCCAAGGTCTGCCAAAGTTGTAAATGCTGAGAGGAGAGGGTATTGCTCTGCGGTAATACAGGGTCCAGCAGACTGATTAGTGCTTTTAGCTTATGGTTAATCTTTGGCTTCTTTAATTTCAGCATTTTGCCTGTCCTTAATTTGAGAGTCCTTGTAAACCCCACTTTTAACATGGAAACAAAGCTTTGAAAAAGCTTGCAATAGTTTGTTTACTTTTGAGACCTATTTTCTCATTCCTCACTCGGCTCCTATTGTTTTCATTTACATCAAAATGGAAAGGTGAGTTAATGATTCATTGGCACACGGTGACCTTTCAAATAGCTCTGGACCACGATGCAACAGCTCCACTCGAAGCTCTCATACTTTAACCTCCTTGCTTCTGCCTTAATATTTGCAGCCTGATCTGTCTACATGCCTGGACGCCTGAAGAGAGCAAACATTTACAGCTTCTCCCTCCCCTGTGTTTAGTGGGCAATTTGATCCTTCTTTGTCCATTCCTTTATTTTACATCAGTCTTAGATTTGACTTGCTATTGAGAACAACAAAGTGCAACTTTGGGACTCTGCTCCGTGTTTATTTAGCACAAAAATGGACTCAGACTCTGATTCACCTTTTAATTACTCTTGGCCATCCTTACCTAAAATGAGGATTCGAAGAAGGGCATCCAAACCAGGTAGAAAAGCTGTCTTCTTTTAAATGACTCTTGCTTAATAGCTCTGCCTCCTTTTCAATGTCTGGTTGTGTGCAGGTGGCTATAAACAGCTCACATGAGGTAGATATTCTTTCTGTTTGTAGTCTACCTCACTCTTAGTTATGCTTTTGTAAATATCGATGTTGGGATTTGTTAAGGAAGAAGAAAGTGTTTTCTCCAAATTATGTACTGTTCTTTAAAATTGCCTTTATTTCTTTACTCTCTTAGGGCTTTTTTCCCCTTCTGATTGCATAGCTCTCACTTAGCAGCTTTGACACCCCGGGAGCTGCACCGCACGGCAGCAGCTGCACAAAACTCTGCTGGTTACAGTTGTTTTAATTTAGGGAGAATCTGGTAATTGAAATATGCCTCAACAGCTAACAGGATTTTTTTTTTTTTTTAAATTATGTACAATAATCTTACCAGAAAGAAGAGGGAAATCTTTTGCTTTCTATAAAAGAAAGCAACAGGGTCAGTTACTCTCTTTGGTGGCAGGGTCAGTTACTGTCTTTGCACAGTTAGACATTGTCGTCCTTTGTGGAGAAGTCTTTGGGAGGTAAGCATTATAAATGTTGTCAGTATGATAAAGGGGGTTTTAAGGAGGTTGAAAGGCACTGACCAGCAAGTTTATGTCAGGAAGGATTATCATGGAAAGCCTTAATGAGGAAAGATAAGTTTTTACTACATTTAAAACTAAAGAAATTAAGAGGAAGAATGGCAAAAAATGTAATTTGTGCTTCCTTCCATAAAATTGCTTTTTTGTGTTTCAGAAAGTGGAAAAAAACAAATAAGAGAAGTAAGCTCCATCAGTGTCATTAAAGTCAATGAGCCAGGACAACTATGTTTACACAGACTGAGACTTTGACCTAGTTTTAGAGTGAAAATGTGTACACAATGCACATTTTAATGTGCAGAACACTTTCTGAACTTTTTTACTTTTATTCATGGGGAAATCCAGTATTTCCCAAGCGCATAGGAGTTTCTGCAATGTCTATGGATGCACATACAATTTGCAAAGAAGGTGAAATAGGTTGCGAGCTGCATGGTGTGTGCTCTTTCCATCTCTCATGAGGACTCGATTTATCTGTAAATGCTGTAGCCGTACACCCATCCTCCATGGCACTGTTGTTGTTACTTATTTTACCTTTAGACAGCTTTTTTTTTTTTTAAATGTTTCACCTGTTGTAAAGCACTGTATACAGATCTGGTGTTTGCATGTTATGGTATTGCATGGCATTTCCCATCCCTGCTAATAGTATACCAGTGCATGTGGCTTGTATGCACAGCTGGCCATATGTGTGGGGTTGCTGGAGCAAGAAGGTGGATGTTTTAGTGGTAAAGTCCAAAGGTTCCCTTGTGTTGGGGGAATTGAAATCCTTTCTGCCCACAGGGTGGGAGAAGTGCCTCTGCAGGGGGACAGCCGGCTCATGATCTATGCTCTGGTTGTATGTTCATTCGTATAGTAAGTAAATTGCCTGCTTCAGGGAGGGAGGTCAGGGCTGTGAATTCCGTGTTGGAAAGGGACACTTTCTCGCATCTGACATTTAGGTGACAAAGATCAAAGTCAAGGATTGACAAGTGCCTTTATACTCAGTGTTTCTTAGGACTATATCTTGAACATGATGGCATGATCCAGATGCCCAATCCTCTTGACACAGTATGTAGCAAATGCAGTGATTTGGTTTTCACTCCATTGATTTAGGACAGTTAAATGTCTTTATGACAGCAGCACTTGAAAGCCTACCTCGCTTTACGCTCCATGTAATGCTGTTCTTACGATCTTGCTTAATTTTGCTGTCATGAGTAGTTGCACTGCCTGAATGAAGCACTAAGACATCTGAATTAGGGATGCAGATCCCCCATTGAAACTGGTTGTATGGTCTATATCCACAGATGTGCATGTCACTTCGGTCAGCCCCTCACCAGGAACGTGTGGACTTTTCTCCAAATTCAGGTCACCACTTCTGGATTTAGAGGAGTATTTCTGCAGTCCTGCATGGCCCATACGCTTAGCTGTCTACATTTTTTGGTGACTTCATAGGTCTGTTACTTCCAGTTATACATTAACCCCTGCTCAGATTGCTGGGGGTAAATGCGATGAGCTGTCTGAAAACTATTCATTGTATCTGGAGAAGGGAATTTGTAATTTCTTTCCTGGCTCTCAGTTTGGTCATGTTGATGTATTTCATTTCTCTTTTGCTGTGTGCTGTCTCATGGAATGATTTAAGTTTTGATTTTTGTGGAAAAACAGGCAGTGTTATGTTCTTGTCGTTCTCTGACACAGGTCATTCAAGGCTATACATTTTCGTATGCCAACATAAAGCGTGTTTTGAATTATTGCTGTGATGATCATGTGTTTTTTTTAAGTTAAAGTATTTTTATAAGCTTTTGTGCCTGGTAAAATGTGCAGCCTTTGCTGTATAACTTTGATGACAACATTACAGAAGATGGAGAGAACTTGTGCCTAGTTATTCATTGGTCAAGATCTTTTATTTTATCCATGTTTGGAGATTATCCTTCCCAGCACTGTGGCTGTTGTTCACCTACATCTAAATAACGCATACATCTTTCTTGACTGTTTACCAGGCAGATGGCAGAGAGCCACAGGCTCTGCTAAAGGAGACATGCCTTTATTTTATTCTTTTTGTGTGGTCATGGCACATTATACAGCCAGAGCATGTTCAGCTCTGGCAGGAGGACCAGCTTTGCTTGCTGGGTTTTTTCAGTTCTAGAGCCAATTCTGCTGTGTCATATTTGGGTCATTTTTACCTTAGTAAGCATCCTGAAGTCCATTACTGACACCCTTTAGAGCTAAAACTCTTTGGGACACCTTGACTCTCACAAGAAGTGCCAGTTTTCCCTGGCAGTCTTATCTGTCTTTCCATAAGCTGTGCTCAAGTTTTGCATCTGCCATGAGAATAAGCATTTCGAGTAGGTAGGGGAGATTTTTGAGACATTTTGTTTGAAAATGCATTTTGTTGATACTCTTCATCTTTCAGGCAAGGACAGCCTTGCTGCATGTTACTACTGATACCCAGTGCAGTGAGCTACTACCTGCTGCCATGTTAAGCTGGAGGAAGGTCTGCTGATGGTCCCTGTAAGACTGAGATGATTTGCAGCCAGCAAGGCAGGCTGGAGGCAATTAGTGGGGCTGTAGGAATGCAGTGTGTGATCTGGACGTTTGCGACAGTTTTGTCACTTTTTAAACTATGTGGGCCTGTCCAGTGGAAATAAGTTACTAGCACAATCAATGTGTAATTAATAATGCTCTCCCCTGCATTCAGCGAAGTCTTTAAATATTTCTTGTGTTACAAAGTTAGTTTGGTGTAGTCGTCCCTTCATGCGTGTTTGAAATTGGGGGTTGGACTGGGACTAAGGAGGTACAGTGAGGTCATAGCGCAACGTGAAGCCCAAACTAACCTGCCACCTTTTGTCTGATCATTTAAAACCCCAACAAATATTTATTTAGACATCTCACCTTTAAAAACAGACTGACTGTAGCACCACCAGAAAAACATACGACATTTAGCAGTGATAATCAATAAAGATGTACTGATGGAAAGTACTGCAGATAACATATTCTGGTATGTCTGGTATTTGCAGCAGCTTTCGTCAGGAGTTGTTACTTAGGTTGATACTCTCTTACAGAATGTTAAAATAATGTGAAATGTATTATTTTAAAATAATGTAAAATAAATAAAATTGTGAAGTAATAGGGGGATTTTGCTGTTTCTGGCTCGGGACATGTAATTCATAGTGCAGTCCATTAACTGACTGTAGAGACCCCAGCAGTGGGGACTGTTGCTGAAGTCAACAAACTGTTTCCATAGGCTCGGGTTTACGCCGTGATTTGTGAATGCCTAATGCCTAGGCTGTTTTTCAGGGGTATGTATTGAACCTTTGCAGCCAAGCCCTGGAGCTGAATAGCACCCTTGCCCATTGTACCCAGCGGATTTATATACAAGAAGGAGTGTGTGCTGGGGAAGGTAATAAGCATACGAGAAGCAGTGGAGAGCCTGACATTTTTTTTTCTTCCTGGTTGTTGGCTTAAGACCAGCCCTTGGAAAGCTTTACTTGCCACAAGAAAGTACTGCCAGTTTTGCCAAATCACATTTCTGTACGATTTTAGCTGCCAAAGACTGATGAGCTGCTGTAGAAAACAATGCTTTTATACTATTTGTAAACAAAGGCTTTGGGATCTTGGCAGACATAAGGAAATGGTTTGTAGCTTTAGCAGTTCTCAAGATGGCAGTCACTAAAATCATGTTAAAATTCCTGAAGAAGGGAGAAGCAAAATGTGAAGTGTAAGGATGTTTTAATGATATGGGACCCCGCAAGGCCTGCCAGGACTAGAAACCAAATAGTTCATAGTGTGCCATTTCTAAGTGGGAATTTCCAGTTTTCTCTAAGTATAGAGCTTACTTATGAGTAGCCTTATGAGATAGCATCTTAACATTAAATAAATGATGTGGTGTAGCAGTGCAGTTTTGGCAGTCGTCCTGGACTTTTTTTTTTTCAACGAAACAAATGCCCCATATTCTGACAAATGTAGTTTCTAATCCAGTCCCATTTCTTCATTATAACTTTTCTTGCACTCTGATGGCCATAGGCATCTTGGATAGGGCTTTGACCAACCTGATCTAGTGAAAGAAGTCCTTGCCCATGGCAGGGAGGTTGGACTAGATGATCTATAAAGTTCCCTTACATCCAATACCATGCTATATGATTCTGTGATCTTCCAAAAGCAGTTACATTGCTTTAAGAATATCGACTGGAGAGAGTCTTTAGTGTTATCTCTTCCTTTCCACCTTTGCAGAAAATAAATTTCTGATGCGGACTAAGAATGGGTTTTTTTCATAGTTTTCAATAACAGACAAACAGGAATTAAGTTTATTGAGAGTTTTGGTTTTTGAGTTTTGAGTATGTTTTGCTGGGTATAATACTTTCTTCTATCACATCATTCTCATTCTTATCTCAGTGCACTTCCAATGGCAATGCTTGACTTACAGCATCTTAAAATAAAGAAAATTACATTACAACTGGTTTTCTTTAAAAGCCTGTTTTCACACAGTTTAGAACAAGACTGGTTTCCACTTTGTCAAGTTTTGCTCTCAGAAGTTAATATGAGGGCTTGACTACCAGCTGAAATGCTGGATTGATGCATGCTCTTCATACTTACAAGCAGCTTTAAGAGAAGTGAGCCTGCAGGACAGACTGACAGTGTTTCCATAGCACTTGGTTAGGTTTTCTGCCGCTCAATTCCATGAAATAAAAGTCGCAGCCCATGCTGCTCTTTATAATATTTGCAGTCATGAACACACTATTGAAAACTAAACTCTGAACTTCTGTTAATGATTTCTGGTGAAACTGATAATTTCTCATTTCATTACCAAAAGCTGATCAGACGCAGTCTTCATCCCAATTGTCTTGTTCATGGGGCAAATCTTGATTGATTGCTGTCACCCTGTAAAGGCACTATTAGTAGTATTTTATATATATCACTTTTATGATTTTGTTGCTGTTTTTTTTATTTTAAGAACAGTAATCTGCTTTATTGGTTTATTATTAGTATTTATGTTGCTCCCAGTAGGTAGAATGCTTTAGGAGAGTCATTATTTGACTGCAGTTGAACAGTATTCCACTCATATAATGTATCAGAAGTTAGGTATTTAATGTATAGGCCAGAATCATGCATATTTCATCCCACCCCATAAATCCTGTCCTATGTTCTTCAGCCACAGATCTCTACAAAGTTCTAGGTTGGGTGGACAGTTTTGCTAAGATCCAGGAACACTTATTTTTAAGTTACGTGAATGATTCTGTGGTACCTTTTAGAGTCTTGTCAACTATAGGCTTCTTGGAACATATAGCGCGCATTAAGCAATTAAGAAATGGGCAGATTTCTGAGTGGCCACACAAGTATTACTCAAATTGTAATCCTGAGATCTGGTGCTTAATGTTTAACTTTGCCATTTTTATGACAGTGTGTATACATGAGAAGTAAATGGTTTGAGATTTAATAGCATGTTTGCCACAATTTCTTTTTTCCAGAGCAGAGACTCTCTACTCTTGAAGTTCTCAGGAAATTCAAGGCACCACCTACTTTCTTTGCTGCAACCAGACATTCTGCCATGCTGAGTGGAAGCGATGAAGTATATGCGAATTGCATGGTAGTAGACCAAGTAAGCTTTTGTGTGAACTTTTGGCAAATTTTTTGTCGTCTTCTGTTAAAGTAACTTATTTGTGTGATAGTAGGATCTTCTTGATCTGTCAGCAGCAGTGTGTGGCCAATTAGTAAAGCTCTAAAATGAAAACAGTAATACCTTACGCTTCTCAGCTGTATTTTGTAACCCATTTATGAGGTCCCTTTTAACAGATTCAGTTGATAGGAATTATTTTCCCTAGTCTCTAGGGACAACTCTAAGACTTACTGTCTTTTCTGTGTGTTTGTAAGCTAAATAGTGTTTACTTCTTTCTAAGAGATATTAACACAATGTAACTTGCTCCTGTGCACTTCAGATTTTCTGAATTCTATGTACCTTCACAAAAGAGATGAATTTGCTGATGTTGCCTAATTTCAGAAGTTAATTATAAGCTGCTAGCTAAGTTTAGAGGCTCAGCAAAAATGAGATATTGCTGAAAAAGTGAAGCCGATGTCTACAACTGACACGGAGCATTTGGATACTGGAGATCCTGACTTAGCATTCATGTTTCTGATTTATTTGTCACCTGCACTGGAGATGAGCCAGAGTGTCCAGACCAAATTATATTTTACATCACCATGTTGCACCTGAAATCCCTTCCCCACGGTCGCACTCAGATATCATAACTTCGTCAGGGGGGACTAGTCCAACTCTTGTGGATAGTGGTTGTGTGTAGTTAAAACAGCTGCCAAATTCTGGTGGCTGGTAGCTATGTTTCAGTGATGGTTGAAGTGACTTATTTATTTGGGCTCTGACTGAGGTGAAACTTGGAATACAAGGGTAAGAAGTGTCCAGACCATAATGTTAGAAGAGGGCTGAGATTTTGCCAGTGTGATTTTTTTTTCCTTTTTTTTTTTTTTCCTTCCCTGAAGCACTTCAGCCCCTGCATTCACTGCAGATCCAGTTCGTTGTGTCAGCTGAGATGGAAGTTTCAGTCAGAGGCCACGATGTTCAAAATGCACTTAAGGTTACTGAGAGATGCATGAAATAATAACGTAGGAGTGAGCAACTGGCAAGGGACTATATATGCAGTCTGTGAACCCTTGATTTCAACAATATCCAGGTTGGAAGGATAGAGCTGCAGAAGCGCAGATCCATTACAGATGCAAATATTACCTGAGTGTATTGCTGGGGGGTCCTTCAGGTTGGATTACTAAGCTTTGCTTAGTACATAGCTGCACTCAACTTTGTTAAATTGCTGACTGTGGCCAAATTCTTCCCTCAGCACCATGCAGCAGGAGAAGCAGCAGCTGCCGGAGGAGGTCCTTCTGGTGCTGAGGGGAAATGCTGCCCAGGCAGGAATAACTTTGAAGGGAAGAACAGCTGTGTAAGACGTGGAAGAAGCATTTTAGCTTCATGCATCTCATCTGCACAACGCCACGGCAGTACTTCCAGAGTTGCATGCGCTGTATCTGTGGATGCAAATATGGGCTGCTGTAAAAATGCCAGCAGTTCTTTCTGTCTTTTACTGAGAGAAACATAATTATGATGGGGATGAAAATGCATCTCAAGTGGGGTCAGAAAGGAGGAATTCAACAATCTGAAAAGACCAGGGCTTTGGATACGCTTGCAATCCTTCCTTTCTTTTTGCTTTTATGTAGGTGCTTTTTGGAGGTTGAGTGTTTTTGCTGGCCGTGTGACTTTTTACTATTGTTCAGTGTCTTTTAGTTAGTAGCATCTACAGTAAATTATATTTTAATATCTTATGCAGAGTTGACAGTAGAATTCAACCTTAGGTGCACAAAGATTTATTAGTTGCCAGGGTCTAAATCCTGATCCCTGTACCTAAGAAAACATAATTCCCAACTCCATTCCTGTCTCTGTGCAAGAGGAGACAGGATTATGTGCATGCTTCATGCCCATAATTGCTTAATGGCAAAAAATAAAGATTCCTTTCCCTTCCTTCCCTGGAGAACCTCTGTTCCAGGTCAGGTATTTTTATCTCAAAGCTTAGGAAATTGGTGCTGGAAAATGAAAAGTGCATGATGTGTAGGGTGATCTTTCCAAATTAAACTGGACAATGTTTGAATTCTCCTCCATATGTCTCCCACACTAATGTAATATGCGTATTTTTTGATTGACTCAAGGATATTTTTTAATAAAAGCTATAAATATATGAATTGATACATTTAGCAAAAGGTGTAAATATAAATGAGAAATCCATTAGACTTGTAAATACCAGTTCATGACTACTCTAATTATGGAAAAAAGTAATGCAAGGTCTAGAATCTCTTAGCCATATAACTTTCCTTCAATTCATGTCCCGTAAAAAGTAACAGGGCAAACATATAATCATAAATAAAATGGCAAACTAATCTGTTCCTTACTCCCTGACAATACATCTTGTTACTGCCTCTTACCAGCATTCATTTTTTCTCTGCAGGCTGGAGATTTAAAGACTAACTTCGATCATGGAGATGGCGACAGCAGTGAAACATGTCTGAATCCCACCAACTCAATCCCGATGGCTAAGAGCTCTTCGTCTCCCTCCCTTGAGGAGAATGACCACTATATATGTGTTCCAAATGAAGGAAATCAAAGGCCAGTGAAAAATGGAGAAAATGCAGATTTAACACATACTGTTTCACCTTCTGATCTGTACGGAGCAGATTCATACCTTCCATTCAAGACCCATGGATTTATTAAGGATCGGGGCCAACTTAATGCTGACATGAAAAGAAGAAGGTATGGAATTTACTGGTGTAACCAGAATAAGGATTATTTATGATAACCTTTTATTTCAAAAGATGAAGCAGAATCTGGAGTAATAAATACTATTACTAAGGTAAAATCACTGTTTTCAGTCACTGATACTTAAATTGTCCTAATGATCTGTTTTCATAAAATAGTTATGAAGACATTTTTAACAAATAAAAGGTGTCTTCTAAGACAATTCAGTTTAATACAAACATACTTTTATACTTTTTTTTCTCGTATGTGTTCTTTAAAAGAAAAAAGAATCAGCTGTTTTTGTCGGAAACCAGAATTTCACCCTAGTTTTCCTCAGTTACATTTTCTGTTAAGACAATAGTTCAAAATCTGTTGAACTCGCTGGGAACCTTTCCATTCTTTGCACTGGCCTGGAGAAGGACTAACTTATTCCTGATTGCATGTATTTTTTTACCTCAAAAGACACAGTGCAGAGTACAGATCACATTTCCAATAGGCTCAGACTGTTTCCTGCTCTTTTGCTGGTACACGTTTGCTGCCAGCAGAGTCAGTTGTCTGAGGACCGTCCTCCAGATGGCTTTAGGTTATGCTGGGAACTGGTTGGCTTCAGGAATGCAGAGCTTTGGAGATTAAACTGTAATTTTTGTATTTGACAATTCGTAAAATTTCCTTGATAAAAAGGCTTTATTGCTTCTCTGGGTAGAAGAGACATGAAATCAGTTCCTTTTTGTACAGGAGGAAATTTGAATCTGTCTCCCACCTTCCAAGAGTGTTTAGACTAGTTGGAGGTAGGGCATCAGATCTATGTTAAAACAGTAAGGAAGGAGTAGTGTCTGTCCATTGTCAATTGAAATGGGCAATAACATTTTCTCTACCTTAATTTTGAGTTTCTTATGCAACTACGAAGTCCTTCTAGGAGGAACCTTTTAACACAGATAAGACAACAAACATCAGACTAAGAGTTGATCTTTCCCAAACCTTTTATTTTTGCTAGCTACGGGGATACCATGTAAGTTACTATAAATAATCTTCTTCTGCCTCTCTGTCATAAACATTTTTCTGCTATACATTTTTTAAGACCTAGGTCAGGTATCTATGTGTGAGCTTTAAGAGCTTATAAAAATTTTCAGAGACATGTGATTGACCTTAATGTGTCAACTGTAAGTGACCCAGACATTACACATAAAATAAGACTATCAGTATTTAATTCCAGCAGCATCTTCCTTGAAGTATCTGAGGTGATGTGGCAAGTTACTTAGCAGATCTTTAAACCAGCTTTTTATGTCAGAAAAATTCCCTGGGTAAGTTATCCCCATTAAGACACATATGCTTGTCTGTTGACATAGACATGTATTGCTTTTCCAATTTTAAAATGTGACAGTAGCTGATAATGCAGTTAAATGACTCGTTTCTCAGACATCACATGGGCTATTACTAGGAAACGTTGCGAAAGATGGTCTCCAGAAGTGTAATAAGGAAGTAGTTTTGGACAGTATTGATAGATTTGCCCTTCGACAAAGAGAATTGCAGTGGTGTGTGAAGGAATTGTTGTGCTATTATTCCTGGTAGGAACTCTGGCTATTTAGAAATACCACACATAATTTGAAGTTTTATGTTGTAAGGCTGGTATGTTATTGCAAGCAGTCAACCGTTCCTTCCAGTCATTCTGATGAAGAGACCATGAACTTGCTCATGCAGCTCATGGGACCCATCCTAGGAAACTCTGGTACTGCTGAGAAACCTTACTGTACTCTCCTGCTCAGGAACCCTCACCAATCAAATAGTCTCTAGGTATTTGAAATATTGATTTAGCCAGAGATTTTTCAGTCTCTTTATAGTCCTATGTGGTTTTAAATTTATATCTTTAGAAATTAATCTCATAAACTGTCTCAGACCCTCCTTCATCTCTATTGTTAGTTTTCTCTTCCATGCTCCATCAAGTCACAGATGTAGAAAAAATGTCTTGTGAATAGCCACATCATATCTTTCAAATACACACACTCATAAAATATCCATATATACCCACATATCTTAATACTGAAATCTGAGCTAATTGTCTCAGTTCTCCTTATCATCTATATAGAGAGGAAGGTACATGTGTGGAACAAAACGTCTCTTTTTAAGGGAGATGCTGAATATGGATCTGAAAGTCATCCTCCAGAGGTGGCTGACTGTGGTGGGAGTCTGTGTGATCATAAGCAATGCAAATGTCTGTACTGCAGATCCACAAGGTTGGGTCTGACGAGTCCTGTACAAAGTGACTGAGTTCCTTGACCAGGTGACTGCAAACCTGAGAGGGGACTCAGATCATGACTTACCTGACATAATCATGGTGTTTTGGGTTGTCATTGATCAGAGTGTACAGCAGTATCTTTGCTTATTGCATTAAGGTTGAGATGAAGTATTACTAGAATTCATGGGAATTAAAGACTTTGTTGTCTGCTTCAGTTCGAGTCTCGATGACCTTGAAGTAGACGGTGGAAGTGGAGGTGTTTTGGACAGATCCCACGTTCACTACCCTCCCCTCAGCTCTTCAGAAGCCATGGCTTGTAGCAGAGATGGATTAGATTTCTCTACCAGTCTGCAGCACAAGGTATTTGATACTATCTTGGTTTGCATTGTTTTCCTTTTAAGTACATCACTGAAAACCTGTGAGAAATACCTGAATCTGAAGGGGGAAAAATGAGTTCCCAGTTGGCAGTGCTAGTCCCTCTGGAGAGAAGCGTGCCAGGGTTGTGGAGCAGAAACTCCCTGGTTGTGCCCCGGCTCAGCAGCAGACATGGGAGGGGTCCATCAGACATTTGCTTCAGCTTTGAAAAAAGTATAATTTATCAGAAGTGTTTCAAAGGAAGTATCTTGGGTTCAGTGAATCAGCATTTTCTAACCAAAATGCATTTAGTGAGGAAATGTTTAACCAGCTGTCATTATGTGAAAGGGTAACAGCTTTGTAAAGTATAAAAACAGCCTGCTGCCTGTTTTAAAACAATTGCCAGACTCGGGGAAATTCAGTTGGGCTTTGTGCGTTGACCAGTGCAAATATCTCTTCTTCATTATGGTTTTCTAAAGTACCCTGGCTACATTCATTTTCTTTAGACCATGGTGCCATTTCTGAGATCTTCGGACACATACATAAAGGTATTTTTTGATCATAGGGTTTCTTATGTTTTTATTAGACAGACTTCTTGCCAATGTAAAGCTTTATCTAACCTTCAACAAGTGATTACATGAAGCAAGAAAAAGAGTCCAGCACAAATATTAAATTCTGTCAGGGCTACATTTAAAAAAAAATAGGTAAGCAGTAGGAGTAGGGGGTTTCCTTTCAAGCCTTATCATTGACATATTTGGGATTGGAAAATCTTTTCATGCACAATAAAAAAAAAACACAGAGAGGAAAGAGAAAGAGGCTAACTCCTTTCTCTGGAAACTTTGAAATCAGTAATTACCAAGGCAGGGTGTCAGTCTCCAAGAAATATTTTTGAGGCATTTAAGTACTAAGATTAATGGTTCCCTTGGTAAAAGAAGGTATCTCAGTCATCAGATATAATGGCCAACAGCACTGTTTGAGTGGCATCTGCCAGCAAACTGGAGAAGAGTGTAAGCTTTCTTTTAGTCTAGCTTGCATCCACAAATTATTTCCTGTAATATACAAAAATTGATCATAGTGGAATTATGACAGACTTGCTAAGAATTCAAATGAAGTCGTCAAAAATTGTACTTCAACTTAAAGCTTTAATGAAGCCAAGAAAATGTATGTGTGTGCGGTCAGCTCTCTTTCTTCCAAAAATTCTGTTACTGGTTTATTTTGTTGCTGACGCATTTCAAAACAACACAAGTTTTAGTTTGCTGCAATTTCTTGTAGGAATGCACGGTGTCTGGGATTCGGTCGCGGTCCTATTCCTGCTCCTCACCCAAAGGTTTAGTAGGAAGACCTCGCATTCCTCGGGACTTCGCAGTTGAGGATTCAAATGAAGGTCAGTGCTCTGGCTTTGCACCTGCACAGCCTCGTCCCATACCTGCCTGCTTCAGGCGCAGTGCTGACAGCTTTACTCGGGCCTGTCCTATACACAGATCTCACCAACTTGTGTGAAAGCAGGGTTCGGTTGCCTTTGGGCACCCTTACCATCCTCCTTCACTCTTCTCCCATCTACTGCCCTGTCACATCCTCCCTTGATACAGCATCTGATACTCGGGAGGGCACACAAACTGGGAGAGCACTGGTCAGAAAAAGTAATTCCGGCAAGGGTGATAATCTTCTTTTTGGAAGATACTTACTCCAGCCTCCTATTGCATGCCTGGCAGAGACCATGAGGAAGCTCAGGATGACACAGAAGAGGCATCAAAGAGGCCGGATGGCCCCAGGTTCTGTAGATACCAGGGAGTCTCTGAAATGTGGATGGGGTATTGTCATCTCCACAGGCTGGGGAGCAAAATCCACCCTCTTCGTGAAATGGAGTCAGAGACGTCTCTGCAAGAAGCTTGTAATGTTTTACAAATTGTTTCTAACATGCTTTAGTTCTAGACACATAGTTTCATATTTAGAAGACAACCTACACTTTTCACAATGAGGGTATGGGTTATATTTGAAAATGACGCAAAACGTGAAATACACATACTGTGCTTTTCATATAGATCACATCACTTAAAAAACACTTGCCTTTCAAGAGACCTGGCCTCTGCCCCTATAACCCTGTCCATTGCCATACTTGCAGCTTGTCTCTTCCTGCAGTATACCTTTAGCTTTCCACTAGTCCTGAGCAAGAGGCAGGAGATGTAAGTTACAGTGAACCAGATGGGATGGACACCCAGAGAAGTTGCAGATGCCCCACCGCTGGAAGTGTTCAAGGTCAGGTTGGATGGGGCTTTGAGCAACTTGATCGAGTGGAAGATGTCCCTGGCTGTGGCAGGGGGGTTGGACTAGGTGATCTAGGTGATCACGGGGCTTGAACAAGAGGAAATGGCCTTATGTTGTGCCAGGGGAGGTTTAGGTTGTATATTAGGAAAAATTTCTTCACCAAAAGGGTTATCAAACATTGGAAGAGGCTGCCCAGGGAAGTGGTTGAATCACTATCCCTAGAGGTATTTAAAAGATGGGTAGATGTGGTGCTTAGGGTCATGGTTTAGTGGTGGGTTTGGCAGTGTTAGGTTAATGATTGTACTTGATGATCTTAAAGGTCCCTTCCAACCTAGCCAGTTCTATAATTCTGTAATCTTTGAAGGTCCCTTCCAACCCAAACCATTCCATGATTCTAAGACACTGAATGTAAAAACACACAGAAGTTGTGGAAATACTACCATTAACTATGAAACCAGTTAACAAATTCAAAAGCTGATGGGAAGGTGGCATGGCGAAAGATGATCGGCAGATGTACAGTGACTGCAGACATCTTTTTGCCTTAAGAAACTGTGTTAAGCAGTGCAGCAAATAACTTGTTTGTGATTGCTCAAATTCACTGTAAAATTCCATGTCCCCTTCTAAGGCGGAGTATGTACGGCAGCCTGCAGCACTCAGCTGTGTTGTATTTTTCTGCATCACTTAATGTATTTGTAACCATTTTTATCCAACAGATTAGGTGAGAAGTCTTTGGCACAACAAGGCAGAAGAAGAAGAGGGAGCTATGTCACAGAAGTAGTGGATGGCAGATCAGCGAAGCCCTATGGCCTGTGCTTAAAAGTTAAAACAAAATTCCTTTGACCTTGCAGCTAGGGGACTGTTGATGTCACAGCCCATTAAGCTTCATGCAGGCACTATTACATGCTCTGACCTCATCTGGGCTTGGGCTTGTGTCCTATTCATTCTCTCTCCCGTTCCTCCTGGGACAGTCAGTGCTGGACCTTTACCTTGTGGAGAAGGTGGAAAACCTTTCCTGTCCATGCCTTGGAAACAGGCTGTTCTGCAGCCCGCACCGCAGATGCAGTGTGCTGCTGGGAGGGAGGGTGCTGGTCTGCTGAGGTTCCTGCTAGTACTTCTCGGCCACTGGCACCTCCTGCCTTGTCCCTTCCTTGCCAGCATTTTGCAAGGATGGGAGCATTGAACAGAGTGTTTGGCAGCTGGCGGTAGTGGTGACTGTGTGAGGCAGGCACAGCTGCGCTCGCTCTGAGCAGTTGCGTCTGGGTACGGGGCTAGCCCAAGACCTTGGTCCAAGAAATTAGGTCAGATAATTCATCCTGATCTCTGTGGGCTGTAGTGGGGTTCTGTCTGGGTCTGTGCAGGTGTCTGCACACTGAAAACCTACCCCTTCCCCTCTGCCTCGCTGCCACTGCTTTGGACATCTTGCTCAGGGCTTAGCTATGCAGGAGGGAGCCACAACTGACCCTGTACATCGCAGTGAAATGTAAGCCAAAGCAGATGAATGCCAGATGGCAACAGGATGGCCTTTTTCACACAAACTATGAGAAGAAAGTGGGAAATCACTCTCCATTTCTGATGGAAGCTTTTCAGTATGCTCAGGTTTAAAACAACTCCCTGCTTTTATTTGAGAAGGTACTACCAGGCTGTAACAGTAAAGGATTTGTCCCTGCTCTGTAGATGGTGTGCTTATGAACAGTGGTCGATCCCTCCTTCAGGCTCTTTCACTCTCTAAGTCAGTGTCTCTGCTCCAACCTGGTAGTAAGTATCTCAGTGCCAATCCCATGGTGCTGTTTTGCATGAGGCTGTCTTCATCTCCCATGGGTACGTGGCCTTCGTTTCTTCTGAAAGCATCCCGCGGCGCAGGTTGTGCCTGGCAACTAACGGAAACGCCCTTTTAGTCTCCCTGCTTCTTTGGTAAATATTCGAGCTCTCGCTAACCTGAAGTCTACGTTTGTGTGAAGACACGCTGATTCAGCAAAGCGTGTTTAAGTTTAGGCAGGTGTCTAAGTACCTTTCTGAACCATACCTGTGGTAGCTTTGCAAAAAATGTCTGCAAAACGGAATGGCTTCTAATATGGAAATGGTAAAATGGCCTCTATAATTTTTTTTTTCCTTCCAAAACAACCCAACTGAATTATTTATCTTTTGTTTTGCTTTTTAGACAATTTGTTACAAAGTGTCTCCTTGAGTCCTCTCTACTGTTTCTAGGATGTAAACTTGTAACACATTACACATCCTGCACCATACATAGACTAGTAATATTCCTCTTTATGTAGAGGGATTTAAAATTTTTTAATATTATAGATAAAGCTGTGTAAGACAGGTAATTGAAAATGTTAGAAGAATGTAATTAAGAATTTTTACAACAAATTATGTAAAGAGCAAAATGAAGTGTGAATCATTCAAGTCTGGGTTGTTAAGAAAACCGAAATAATTATTTTTTGTTATTCTTAAAAGCAGACTGTTTTCAGAGGCTGGCATTCATTGATACCCGTCTCATTTCTGGCAGATTCTGTCAACTAAAGAAAGCCTAGTGGGCAGCGGTCTTACCCTAGGAAAAGCTGCTTCTAACATATATACGTTTTTGCTTTCCTAATTTTCAAATGATGTTGCAAGCCCTTAACGACAAGCTTATGGCCTGCTGGAGGTTGTGCGCCTCGAATAAACCTGATCGACCTTGCAATCTGAGTGCCTGGTAACTCTTTATGTCTTGCAGAGCGAGCGTACAGTCTGCCCGAGCAGTGCCGAGAGAAAAGGTACGGGACCTTGTGACGCACCTCCCGCCTTTGGAGGCGGCGGGAGCGGGTCTGTGGCAAGAATGCCATCTAGGGAGCAGAGAGGGGAAGAGGCCTCCGCACCCCTCCCAGAGGGGGCTTTTAGCGGCGATTTAGGGGAGCAATCCCTGCCCAGGGGATCCGTAAGCCCACGCTTAAACCCTGTGCTGAGCCCAGCCCCGGCGCACGTCCTGCGGTGGGGATTTATGTCTGCTGCTGCGGGACGTGCACGGTGGGGATGTGCTGCTCTTTGTTATAGGAGCTCCTATCCCCGGTGGGAACATCCAAAACACTGTAATAAAAGCAAGGAAGCTTTAGATACCAACCGTGATCTTAGGTGACCTTGTAACACATTGCATATTCAGAGTGCTCCACGGGCTAGTGTTACTAGAGGGACTGCAGTCTTTTTATTACATCAGCTAAGCCCACAATAAAACATGTAATTGTAAATGTTAGGTGAAATAAGCACCATCCAGATTCTGCTTTGTTTTAAGGCACTGTTCCCACTGGAATTATTTTTTTTTTCCCACTGGTCTCCGTTTTAGGATTCAGGAGGAATGGAATAAATATATTGTACCCTCAAAAAATGAGCCTGAAAAATGTAAAGTGAGTCGGACTTTCAGCTTTCTGATGAACAGAATGACTAGCACACGGAATAAGTGCAAGGTAATTTGGGATTTGTGTCTATATTATTATGTATAATTATGTCACTGTAATTAATTATAGATGAGAATCTAAATTTTTATGTAAAGATGTTTATTACAAAACCACATAAGTAATAGGAAGAAACTTCTATCTTTATTTTTTATTTTTAAAACATACATGGGATGCCTTGAAATGGCTTTCATATTAAAAACCAGCTTTCCTTTTAAACAGTAGCTTTAGCTGAACAATATCAAGTATTTCCCTTGCCATTTTTTGATGTTATTAATAATCTCATTTGATGATTTAGCCAAAGTTTAAATGTATAAATTGCCTTTAAGAAATAATTTTCTTTGCGAAATAAAACTAAGTATGGGCCTGTTCTTGCAATTAATCTTAATAAGTAATTGAGTCTGTAACTTCTACATTGGTACATAATCCGTTGAATTTGCCTTATGTGAAGTTAATGGGACCTTTTGCATGACTAAACACTGCTTACTCTTAAAAGAGTTGCAGATTCAAGGCCTGCATGGTCGAACATACCATGGAAGGTAGATTAGAACATTTGTGGTTTAATTTTGAGACATCTGAAATTTAGATTAATGGCATCAATTAGCAGCTTGAGATGTAGATTTGGTCTACCGGATCTTTCCAGCTGTCCTTTTGGCAGTTTTGCAGGCTTTCTAGTATGCCCTCCTGTACTTTAGGATATCCTAACATAGGGGGATGTGAAGATGGTTGCCTGAGGGGATATCTTCAAGAGTGGCAGAACTGGCTGTGAACTGGCTGTGAACATGTATGTCTGGTCCAGCAGCTGTACATTAAGCTGTGTGTGCGTGGTCTCCTAAAGAGTAACGACCAGGGCTGCTCGGACAAACGTGTACTCACACCAACAGGAGTACTGTAAAAATAGGCAAAATTTATTAAATTCATTAACGCTCATTAAAAATAGGTTATTTCTAATATCTCCTAAAATCTAAAGACAAATTTTCTAAATTTACCTAAGTGCAGCTTTAACTGCAGAGGCACGAGTTTGCACATATACCTCAGGGAGATGTGGGCATTGATATTTGTTGGTGTGTGCTGTGAGTCAATAACACTTCTTAAATTTTATTTTCTGGTCCTCCCCTTTTTGCAGCTTTATAATTGTGTTTCTGCCAGTCTTCCTTGATAATGCTGGCTGGCTTAGCTGCCAGTGAAAGCAATGCCTGCATCATTTTAGGACTTGAGTGATGTTGGATGTAATAATATAGTATACTGTTACAAGTCTTCCAGGACAGGGAATAAATGTTTTAGAGTAATTTGCTCTTAACAGGGAATGTTTTAGTGTTTTCAAGATTGTATTAAGTTATCTTTTTTTCTAATGTGTCTTTTTCTTTTCTTTTTTTCCGCCTCTGCTGTTGGGGATGAAGACAAAAAATAAAGATACCAAAGATAAAGAGAAACTGAATAGGCACAGTTTTACAAATGGGACCTTCTCAGGGGTTATCCCATGTATGGCCTGTGAAAAGGCCCTCGTAGGAAAGGAGTCACTGCAGTGCTCTCGTAAGTAGTCGCTGGCTTTCGCGTGTGAACTTACAGTGCTCCGAATCCTGCTTTGAGATCCTGCTTCAAGTGTGTTGTTTCAAAGAGAGACCTGGCCTAGATTTGGATGTACCTTCTTTATGTAATAAGCGGGAGAGGGAGGAAGGATGGCAGGTGACAGCTTCAGGAGGGACCATAGCCATCTCCTAGCCCCAGCATATTAGGCAAAAACTTCTTCCTAGCCAGGGGCTGTAACATCAAGGCATCTTCAGGGCTACTTTAGTAAGTGGACCCGGAGGAGGGAAGCAGGTGAAGCCTCCCAGTAATGTTTTCTGCAGGCCGGGGACCCTGTTCTGTGCCAGGCTTTGAAACGTACCTTCTCTTTCAGATTGCAACGTGATTGTGCATAAGAGCTGCAAGGAGTGTGCTCCTGTGTGCATGAAGGTAACCTCCTATACCGCACCGTTCATACTACAGCATATCTGCTTTCCAAGGGATCTAGAAACATTATGAAGGAAAAAAGAAAGTGCGCACAGCCTGGCCAGACCCAGTGGCTGTATGCAAAGGGCTGCAAGGGTGTCAAAATGTCTAATGTGAGCAGCGGAGCAAGCACTGTGCTCAAACAACAATTTTTAGAAGGGGGTCAAAAGTGTGTTTAAAGAGATATTCCCATTTTTGAAGAGTTGCAAGCTCAAATTGGGAAATGGTGTGCCTGGAGGGATGCAAAAGGGATTAAAAAGAAAGGCTCCTCAAAACCACAGATACCCCCTTGTGTAGAAGGGGGAATCCCGTATGTTTGGAACAATGGAAAGCAGAGATGGAAGGGACTTTGGGAGGTGACCTAGTCCATCTCCTCACCCTTGAGCAGACTGACTTCTAGGTAACAATTTGGGCATATGTTTGTCTGACCTGTTCTGGACAATCTCTGGAGGAGGAGATTCCACAGCCTGCCTGGGCAGTCGCTCCCAGTGTTCAGCTGCTACTGCAGACAGGGAAAAATCAGCACTAGAGTTGATGGATAGTGCCTTCTTTTAAGTAGGAATACACACATGGTGAGGTTCTTATGACAAAGACATAATTTTCAAAAACAGATATGTAAGGCTTCTGTCCTCATGGAATGAAATGGGACTTGCAGAGAAGTGTGCCACAGTGATACAGGTCATTTTTCAAATTAGTGGAGCACGTCTTCCTGGTGTAGCTGGGTTTTGTGTCATGGTGACTTGCAGGGAGAACATTTTTCCATACAGATGCTTCAGTGTAAACAAGTCTTAAACTGGACGTCAATCAGGTATTTTTATTTATTTTGGTTACAGCTGTCACATCATAGCCTTGCACAAATTTCTGGGTAACTTTAGGGCATTAGGACAGCTGAACTTGCAGTTTTAATTACTGGGGCTGGTGGGTTATTT
>NW_009648250.1:4334880-4349194 GCF_000708025.1 Charadrius vociferus | reverse complement strand
GTCCACTTTGGAAGCGGGATTGATTCTGCCTCTGATACCCAGGCTTCCTCAGGTAGTGCCCTGCCACAAATGCTTCGAGGTTATTTGAATATAAAGCCCTGAATGTGAACTGCTTTTCTTGCAGCCTTCACAGGCAATATTCGTATACAGAAAGTAGAATGCTGTAACTCATTAACTCGTTTTACAATAAACAGATTCAGTTTTGTATTGCAGTACAAATAGCATCATTCTACTTTGATCTAATAACTAATAAACTTGAATTTATTAGTTATTGTTAGAAATTAGGACCATATTTGAGGACCACTTTCTTGAAGCCCTTTTGGGTGATGATATATGGGAGTGAGTTACTGGGTTGGCTATTCAGTGTGTTATCAGCTACAATTTCATTGCAATTTCATAAAATTCTTCATTTCAGAAATCGCAGGAGAGGTACCATAGTAAAAACAAACCCCAAGCTGCTGTAACAAGTAAGTTAAGAAGTGTAAACCTAACGCTTCTAAGTTAAGCCTTTGTTAATCCCCTAAGTTAATCACAGGACTGATAACACAAACTTTCCTGCATCATTTATTTTTCTATTTTTCGTTTCAATATCTGTAAAAAAGTGTGTGTGTTTCTAATACAAGTAGGATTTTTTGAAGAAATTACTGTTGAATTAACTCATCTTCTGCTAAAATGAGTGGGAGATTTATGATGTTTTGTTTTCAGTGAGAATAAAAATCAAAAGTAGTCAGTTCTGTCTTGTGCTTTTGAGTATGTCATTCAGCATATGCACAAATATTTGGGTCTCCTATGTTCAGGTTGCAATGTTAGAGCACATATTATTTCTTCTCAATAGTATACATGCCAGAGCTATTCCACTTTGCCTACAGGTTTGTGTTCTGATACGGCATCACGGTCTTGTACCATGGCAAGCGGATATTCTTGATACCCAGTATAGCTCAATATGAACACCAGATAGCATTTCTCCGTATAAGTGTGCTGTTGATGATATACTCTACATTGTTTGTCAAAATGTTTTGTTGTGCTTTTGCCTTACAGATTCCCTGCCTGGAGACATGTCACAGGCAGTGCTTTTCCCAGTGCATCCTTCTTCCTCTATGCCTATCGGACTGTCGGCTGGAAGGAGGGAAGTCTCGCAACAGTCCCACTTCTTGTCCAAAAGTGTCCCCAGTGCCAGTTTTGAAAGGTAGAGGGCAGCTGCTGGGGGACTGTGCTAAATACATAATTCAGCATCTCTAGGAAAATTGAAACCATTAAATAAATGCGGGGATTTTCTTTTTTTTCTGCTGTAGAAGATCTATGCCATTTTCTGAACAAGACTCTGAGACTAACACCTGGAGGCCCAAGTCACGCTCTGTAGAGATGTTACAAGCATTAGGGAGCTTTCCTTCAATGGATCCTTTTATGATGGAAGGTGAGAAGTATTGCATGGGCGTTGCATTTTATAACCTGTATTAAAAAGCAGAAAGTAGAAAAACTCCATAGTTGATACAGGAAGCTACTTCATCTCCTAAAAGAAGAGCACCTATTTTTGATAATTACAATTATATTCCTCATTAAAATGATACAATCAGATACAGTAGTCTTAAAATACAACTTTTCCTTTCTTGCTTGTAACTGACTCTTTGATAACTTTTAAAATATTTTTGTATGGTGTTACCATCTTAAAATAATAGGGATAAATATATTTGGCATCCTTGCAGAACCAGGACAGCAACATAGTTTTCTTCTGTACTCATCTAATCATCTCCATTGAAACTGCAAAATGTAAACCTACATCACTTGTATTTCCTCAGTAGCCCCAAAATCTTACCTCCCACTCATGAGCTGCCCTCCTAAAATGGCTACATATTCTTGTGAAGTGAGTGGAAATAGGCTTTTTCTGTAGCCAGGTGTGAGACTGAATTTCAAAGCTGAAGGGCATTCACTTACAAAGGATGGCACAGATATCTCTCTCTGGACATCTAGTTTTGAAAATGTTGGATTTTATTTTTAAATTTTAAAAGGTTTCCTCAAGCAAAGCAGTATAAAAAGGATTTAATCTGAGAAGAGTGGTTTTTTTTTATTCTTCTCCCCTGCTGTCACATTTGCATTTCAGCATGTTGGTAATGATATTGACATCTGGCAAGCTTCTCAGTTGTAACACCACTGCCAATGTTTGCAGAAGCCTTGTCTAAAGTTCATCCCTGTCATGTGTTCCTCTTAGTATATAAATGGATCTGCATGTTCCAAGGGACTTTCCTTACTGTTCATATTCCTGGCGTTAATGAGATATTACATTTTGTCATAGAGGATGTGGATTTGTCTCAGTGGACTGATCTCCGCACAGATGCACAAGAGTTTGAGGCAGAGTCCTGGAGTCTCGTTGTGGATCCAATGTTCTGTAGCAAACAAGAAAAGGATGTCATCAAGAGGCAGGATGTCATTTTTGGTCAGTATTTCAACGCTTCGTGTAGGTTTTAAAACAATGTGGTGTAGAAAATAGAGAGGGAACCTCCACATTTTATGTCCAGAAGAATGAATGCTCAACTTGGAATAATAAGAAGGTTCAAAGGACATTTTTGTCACAATTACAATGTGTCGTAGAGATAAGGAAATGGAGAGTAGTGACTACTGGAGATATGTCTGCCCTATTCACAGAACGGTTGAGGTTGGAAGGGACCTCCTCCATTCCCCAGCTTAAGCTGTTGCAACCCCAGCGTGGTCAGCAGGGTACAGTTGAGAGAACTGTGCTAGAGCCAGATAAATTAAATGTTCCTACTGACATAATCTATTAGGTTTGAGGCTCACACAGGAAAAAATGAGTATGACTGTATATTTGAATGTTGCTGAAGTCTATATTAGAAGGGGTGCAAAATGTCCAGGTGATTGCTATACCATGCTGTTTTCTTTTATACTGCAGAGCTGATGCAAACAGAAGTGCATCACATCCATACCCTGTTCATTATGTCTGAAATATTCAGGAAAGGTATGAAGGAAGAACTGCAGCTGGACCACAGCACAGTAGACAGAATATTCCCCTGCTTAGATGAGCTACTGGAGATGCACAGGCAATTCTTCTGCAGAATGAAGGAGAGGCGGCAGGAATCATGTGAGACAGGGAGCCAACGTAATTTTGTCATCAACAGAATTGGAGACATCCTTGTGCAGCAGGTAGAGGCATCGGCTTTGTTAATCCTTTATGTACTCAACACTCCCAAATTAAACAATTTATTGACTTTAAAACTTTTGTGGGCAAGAAGCCAGTTGTGGTTGCCTCATAGAATGAAAAGACTGTCCCCTCAGGTTATTGTAGGGTGAAATAGTTATAAGAGAAAATCATTACAGACAGGTAACTGTGATGAGCATGGGATGAACTTCTACCTATATGGTACAAGTGATGAGGAAAGTGATGAACTTGGTCCTTTTCACGGTAGAAGGCTCCTGCTGTCATACTATGGACTGCAAAAAATGGAAGCAACGGACTAATTTTTTTAACAGCTGAGCAGAGGTATGAAGAATTTGCTGATGATGGAAAAGAAACTATCCTGTTCATTTCTTGTAGTGATCTGGCATGGTGCATCTTGAGTTGCCATTCACTAGAGAAGGGGTTGTCACAGCGTGTCTGTGGTGGCAGTAGAACAGCAAACTAACTGATTGCTGGTCACACTTCAGTTCCTTGCTATCAGGAGAGTGTGGGTTTTCACCTTCAGTCATTCAGTTTTCACTCCACTGAAATAAAGAAGCTGAACTGTGATCTTGTCTAGAAGCAGTGTGGAGATCAGACAAATGCAAATAAGCCTCAAAGGGATTGTGTTTGCAAAGAAGCGAAGGAAACATCGTTATAATAATTGTTCTAGCTGTTATTGGCAAGACTGAGTAGAGGTTGCTCGTGCTCTCTCCAGCCTACGTTCTTCTTGCTCCTGAAAACAGCTAGCCCATTTTTATTCTGTAGTGACAGGCTCTGTTAGTGAAATTCAGAGAGCTTGCGAGAGAAGTAGCATAAAAGTTCTGTATTTGTTCAAAATACATTAATTAAAGGTATACAGTTTCTTGTTAGGTGCAATGTTAAGCACAATTCACTTATTAATTTCTTCAGTTTTCAGAGGAAAATGCAACAAAGATGATGAAAATATATGGAGAGTTTTGCAGCCATCAAAAAGAAGCTGTTAATCTCTTTAAAGAGTTGCAACAACATAAGAAGTTCCAGAATTTTATTAAAGTAAGTTTACATGGAAATGTGAGCGCTATTGACAAAATGCTCAGGAAAAAGATATGTAGCTTTTACTTAGATTTAGGACTGAAATTGTATTCAGTAACTCACTTTTAGTAGCTACAAAAAATGGCAAAGTTTTTTCCTCCTTAACCAGTGAGCTGATAAATTACATTTTTCTTTCAAATTTGAGAGAACTTTGGCATCCAGTGTGTATTACACACATGTTCCTGTTATAGTACACCTCATCCCTCAGGGCTGTTCCTTGGGGATGGTTCAGATAACCCAGCATTTTGTTTTAGCTTATCCTAATGCATTTAGATCATATTTCTTATTAGTCAAGTGGTGGTGTAATATGCATTTACTACTTCAGGTATATATTTCTATCTGTGCAGCTGAGAAATAGTAACCTGTTGGCACGACGCCGAGGAATCCCGGAGTGCATTTTGCTTGTCACCCAGCGAATCACCAAATACCCCGTTCTGGTTGAAAGGATACTGCAATACTCAAAAGGTGAATAAAAGCTAAAGTGTTGCTTCATGTCTGGAATCCTAGCACATTTCTGGCGTAAGGAATGTGCACTGCTGCAGGATAACAAAAGATGAAATTCACTGCTCTGTAGAGAACCAGGGCAATGTCAATATCTACTGTTCAGACAAATGTCACCCTGTTTAGGGGTGTCTGGTCTATGTAGTCTTTGCCAAGGCTGGTCTGTGAAGATTTCCAGTATTCCAGCTGGGTACGCCATACAAGTGCAGAAAAGTGTGCTTGTTTTAGGAGAAGATCTTGACTAGAGGATGGGAACTGATTTGGGCATGCATCTATGTGTTCTTTGATATTAATTCTGGTGGAGTTTCTTGTAAGTAGGGTTAGGCAAACATTTCGTAAATTACTTTCCAGTTTTTCAAACAAAGCTTGAATGATCCCTGGAATTTCATAGAGCATTTTAGAAATACTAATAACTTACAGATATTGCCACCCAAATGGGCAATAAATGAGCACAGTAGAAAGTTGCATATCCAAATGCAAACCCTTTGTGCTTTCAAGGGTTTTTTTTTACATAGCCAGAACAGTAATATACTATATGATTTACTTAGCCAGTAAAACTTTTTAAATGCTAACAGCTCATAAATTTGTCAGAAACTATTCAACATGTTGTTTTGGCTAATGAATAAATCTTGGGTACATGACATCTTTTAATAGACAAGTCAAACGAAGGTAGAGGCCTCTAATATTTCTAGTAAATTGATTACCAGGTTCGACTTAAAATTACATGTTTATCAATTTAAGCTTTGCATCATGTTGATTGTTCCCAGAAAGTAAGGAATGATATCTTCTCTTGAATATGCTGACTACTATTATGTTTATATTTTCTTTGATACAGAAGGAACAGAAGAACATAAAGACCTGTGGAAAGCCCTTCGTCTAATTAAGGACCTGATTGCAGCAGTAGATTTGAAAGTGAATGAATATGAGAAAAAGCAAAAGCTATTGGAAATTCTCAGCAGAACTGAAAACAAAACATATACAAAGCTGAAAAATGGCCATGTTTTTAGGAAGCAAGACTTGATAGTGAAAGAGAGGATACTTCTTCATGAAGGCTTAGTGTTCTGGAAGACAGCGACTGGTCGTTTCAAAGGTATTTCATCCAAGCAATAAAGTCCTTTAGCTTTTTATATGCAAATAACATATGAAGATTGTTTGGTTTGAGAATGAAAATACTTCATTATGCTGTATTGCAAACACAAATTTCTAAGGTAATGGTGTTGAGAATATGCCACTAATTGCTAGAAGAGTTGTTCTAGAAGCTGCCATGGTTTGTGGGTAATCCACTGGGTAAGAAGACAAGTTCACATACAAAGCCATCAGCTGCATATCTTTTCAAGATAAAAGAAGAAATTAATGATAATTGTAATAACTTTAATTGAAAAACATTATTTTCCTTTTCTCATTTTAAGATACCTTAGCTCTTCTTCTAACTGATGTGCTACTGTTCTTACAAGAAAAAGATCAAAAATACATCTTTGCAGCTGTTGTAAGTATATTATCAGATGTTTGAATATATACATTGCACTTTCATTTGTTTATTTCTTGAAAATCAGGTGCTTTTCTAGGTTATTCCCACATAATGTAGCTTTTTGGGGTTGTTTTTTTTTGGTCTAAAATCCTGGTAGTGTATTCAGAACAGTAATATGCCAGTATATGGAAAATCAAGTTTATTTTTCAAAAAATAAATAAGAAGGATGAAAATATGATATTTTTAGTGTCATCACTCATCTGACTATGAAGGCAGAAAGTAGAACAGGCTCTTTCAGTTATCTAAAATAACTTTTTTTAACTTCTGTTTCTGTAAAACAAAACAGAGGAATAATTTTAACTGAAAATGTAGTAGTAAACACACATAAAATGTATGAGAGGTCATGGAAAGAAGTTCCCAAACTATATAAATATAATCATTACGTGGATACTGTGCCTCAGTGTCATTGAGCCAAACTATATAAATATAAACATTACATGGATACTGTGCCTCAGTGTCATTGAGCCTCTGGGATTTACTTTCTAGCACATATCCAGTGCTTTACTTGTTCATAAAGACTATAATGTATTTTTTAAAATAGTTTAAAAATATGTCTGAATATTCAAAACTTGCAGCCTAAACCTGGTGAGAACATACGTAGTTTGACTACAGCAGGGCTAGAATTAGTCCAATTAATTGAAAAAATGTGCTCTTCTAGAAGTGTGATGTTTTCTAAGAGAGTAATTTATTATTTGCATGTGCTGTGACTGTTTCCCCCAGGACCAGAAGCCTTCCGTTATCTCTCTTCAGAGGCTCATAGTAAGAGAAGTAGCCAATGAAGAAAGGGGGATGTTTCTGATTAGCGCTTCATCTGCAGGGCCTGAGATGTATGAGGTTCATACCAACTCCAGAGAGGAACGTAACAACTGGATGAGGCATATTCAAGATGCAGTGGAAAGGTAGAGGAAAAGGCTTTTGGTTTTCATCCTGGCTCTCCAAAGCGGATGGGAGGTCGGTGGGATATTTGTGGCAGCGTGCGCTCTGTTCTGTATTGCACTAGATCCATCCTCTGAGGCTGGGTTTTCCTCTGAGCTCAGGATTCACAGACCCCAAAACCTCACCATCTCTTCTGCCAGACTTCCCATCTTGCTTCTGGTTGCACACTGGATCAGCAGACCCTTCCCATGCCCCATTAGATGTCCTTACCAGCCACTGTAAGCTTCCCTCACCTGTGCCTTTGGTACTAGATACCTTCCAGAGTCCTGCAGGTATCCATACAACCATTTTGGGGAAATCCCCAATCATGCCTGTTGTCTTGGTGTCAGCTCCTTAAGAATGTCAGGGAAAGCATTGCTCCTCATGGGGCCCAAGCTTATGCTTAGCATGGCAAACCTGCGTGAGAGCCAGCCACCCATTTGCTGCAAGACTGCAGCCTCACCAGAATTGAAAGGAGTCCTTCAGTCTGGTTTATGTTCAGTTACTGCTTTTTAAAGAAGCAGACAAATGGTGTGCTTCTGGGTTGTAGCAAAAGTTGGTGCTGATGTTGTGTTGTCTTTATTATGAATGCAACAGTGTACTGAGGTTGAATGTATGATATGCAGATTTTGCTTTATCCACCTTCATTTGTCTTTCATCTTTGAAGTTGTCCAGAGGAAGAAGGAAAAAAGAGTGAATCTGATGAGGACAGACGTATTGCTGAGGCCAAAGCATCCAGAATTCAGAAATGTCAAGGTGTGGTACCTTTCCTGCCACTCTGAGAGCTCCTGCATCCTGAAAGTTCAGGATAAATGAATTACACACCCACACTGGCTGTTGGGTTCAGAGTGGCTCAATAGGCAGAGTCACAACGGAGAAAGCTGGGGTGGTGTGGTGGTATATAATGTGAGTTTATTGAATGCGAACCTGTTTTTTTTTCCAAACATTTCATATTTTTGTGACATTACTGTAAGTAAAAAAAAAAAAAAAAAAAAAAAAAAAGAAAAATGGATGCCTTCAAAATAAACACTGAATTTCCCAGATTAGCATCAGGGCCAGGCAGTTCCATCTTTGTGGAATTACCTCAAATCTTCAGTAATTGTGTGGTTTTGTGCCTGTTCATCGCATTTCATCTTTTGCTGCTATTATTTTTATCTGAAAATGTAGCTGATAGGGACAAATTCTGCTTCTTTGGTTCCCCTGCACCAAACTTCCACATCTGTATACTCTTGTGAGGACAGAAATTCCACCATTTTTTACTGGAGAGAGCCACAGGGAAGGGCATCCTCTGCTGAGTGTAGGTTTTCTTCTTTGACGTTGAGGCACAGAATCAGCGCATCTTCTGGTTGCCTGAGCCAAGTGCTTTTCCAGTGTTGATCATTGTGAGTGCAACAGGAGTGAGCTGAGAGCCCCAGAGTGCAGCCAAGGCCACCTTATCAGGGTAGGGCACTGGCCTGCCCCTCTGCCAGGGTCTGTGCCAGCTTTAGGATAGGTTATGGGATGAGTTTGGTTCCTGGCCATTTAAAAAAAGCCTAGCTCAAGTTAGCAAGGTCTATGTAGCATAAGGATTAGAAGGGTGAATGGGGCACATGCTTTGCCTGCAGGATAAAAAAATATTAATATGGTATTCAATTTTCGTTGACAGAATCACTGAGTAACCAGGACCAGCAGATCTGTAGTTATTTGGAAGAGAAGTTGCACATCTATGCAGAACTGGTAGATATGAACGGGTTTGAGGATGTTCATATAGAACCTCACCTCCTTATCAAACCTGATTCTGGAGAAACACCACAGGCTGCTTCATTGTTGGCAGCAGCACTCAGAGAAGGTGAGTCTGAATGGGAAGAGTGGACTGCTGGCTCTTCATGTGCGCAGATGATTCAAGGTAACAAAGTACGGCAGTGTTGCCTCGTGCTGTGATTCTGTCAAGTCTCAAGAAATGGCAGTGTCAAAACTTGGCAAAGGGCATTGAAGAGAAGTCTCTCAAGTTTATGCTTGTCAGATGCATGAGATGGTACCTGCCAGATTGTAAGATAAGGGCTATGTTTAGTGTGTAACATCATATGTAAGCAGACAGGGACATGGTGTTAGATTGCACCTGAAGATTGTTTCCTTAGCTGTCCTCCTTGCAGCACACCCCTGTGAAGCAGATCACAGGATGCAGTATGATATTGCATCTGGTCCCTGACCTTCACCTACCTTGGTTGATTTGATGACAGATCAGAATCACGTAGGGTCATATACAGTCCAAACTGCAGATGATCTTGGCAGATCTGCCAAGAAACACCTGCCAGAATTGCTGTAGGAGCTGTGTTTTTTCTGCATACTATCTAACGGAGAGAAGGGAATGGTGTTTGTGGATACCTTGTCTAGTTAGAAGTTCAGCTAAAGTGCTAAACTCAGCTGAAAAGAGTCCTGGTAAACTGAGTCGTGTCCAGCATAGGCTGTACGCTCTTCAAGAAGGACTGCAAGATTTTAGGACCACCTAAATTGATAGCTGTGGGCTAATAACCACACTTCACCCAATAAAGCAGTGAAGGTTGGTGTCCATCATCATTATTAGGTTGGAGAGCATTTTACTGGTAAAATTGATAAAACTTGGGTACGGATTATACGTCAGTGATGAAATAGTAAATGTCATTTTAGCTAAAATGGCAGCCTATAATTACACACCTTATTCTGCCCTTTCACTTTCTCTCATGTTAATGTTGATGTTGATGATGTCTTGGATTTTGGGACTCTTTGGCACACTGTAAGGAATTTACAGTTGCTTACACTGTAGGCAGTTTGTGGGGATCATTTTCCAGAACAGAAATACTAAGTCACTGAGCTAACAGCAGACTCTATAGGAATAAAGCATCACTCCCACTAGTAAAGGATAGAATTAGGGAGTGCTTAAGCAAATTGGATATACACAAATCCATGGGATGAGACGGGATAAATCCAAGGCTGCTCAGGGAGCTGGCCAACATCATTGTGAGGCTGTTTTCTGTCATCTTTGAAAGGTCACAGTGATCAGGAGAGGTTCCTGATGACTTGACGAAGGCAAGCATCACAACCCTCTCAAGAAGGAATATATAGGAAACTACAAAATAGCCTCGCTACCGTCTCTGAGATGGTGATAGAGCAAATCCTCCTGGAAGCCATTCCAAGAACACAAAGGACAAGAAGGTGACTGGGAACAGCCTGCATGGATTCATCAAGGGCAAATTGTGTCTGACCAACCTGATAGGTTTTATGATGAGAGGAGAGCAGTACATGTTGTTTATCTTGACATTTGCAAGGTCTTTGACACTGTCTGCACTAGCTGTAGTATCCTTACAGCTGAATTGGTGAGATGTGGACTGCATAACTGGGTGGAAAATTGGCTGCACTGCTGGGCTGAAAGAATTGTAGTCAGTGATGCAATGTCCATCTGGCACCAAGCTATTAGGGTATTCCTTAGGGATGGATCCTGAGACCAGTAGTGTTCAACATATTTATTAGTGAAGTTAACCAAGAGATTCAGTACACTGTTAGCAAATTCATGGCTTTCACCAAATGAAGCGGGATGATCAGTGTGCTGGAGAGACCTCTACAGATTGGAAAAATGGGCTAAGAGAAACCCCTAGAAGTTTGACAAAGACAAGTGCAAAGTCCTGCATCTGGGATGGAGTAATCCTATGTGTTGGTATAGGCTGGAGAGTGACTAGATAGAAAAGAGAGCTTTGCAGAGGTGGACCTGGGAGTCCTACTTGACAGCAGGTTGACCATGAGGCAGCAATGTGCCCTTGTGCCAAAGAAGGCCAACTGCCTCCCAGGCTGCTGCATTAGAAGGAGAGTTGCCAGCAGGTTGAGGGAGGTGATCCTTTCTCTACTCGCCCCTGGTGAGTCCTGTCTGGAGTGCTGTGATCAGTGCTGGGCTCCCCTGGACAAGAGAGATGTTGACAAACTGGAGCAAATCCAGCAAAGGGCACCAAGATGACTAGGGGGCTGGAGTACATGATATCTGAGGAGAGGCTGTTCAGCCTTGAGAGAAGAAGGCTTGGTAGGATCTCATTGCTGTCCTCAGCTGCCTAACAGGAGGATACAGAGAAGCCAGATTTTTTGCAGGGGCACATGGTGATAGGACAAGAGGCAGCAGGCTCATGTTGGAACAGAGGCTATTCCAGTTAAATGAAAGGAAAAATTACATACCGTGAGGGTGGTCAAAAACTAGAACAGGTTGCCCAAAGAGGCTGTGAAGTCTCCATTTTAGGAGATGTTAAAAGCTTGTCTGTGCAAAGCTCTGAGCAAGCCAGTTTAGTTCGGCCAGCTTTGAACTAGGTGACCTCTGAAAGTCCCTTCCAACCTAAATTATTCTATGATTCTGTGTCATTGATTTATGCATTAAAGAGCTATTTAAGGAACCTCTGTAATTCTGCGTGTTTTCCTCTCTAGTTGAAAGTCTCCATGTTGCTGTAATGACATCACAAATGAGTGAAACAGACAGATCACGAGAGGAATTAAATGTGAAGCACGGATTTAGTGCCAATGAAATCTTGGAATTTGTTCCTGGTGGTGAGTAAAATTTGATGCTTTTGCATATTCAGAGTGCTAAAATAATTGATACCGGACTGGTTTTTTGGAAAGCTTTCTCAGTCTATGGCAGAATCAATAGAGAATAATGTAAAAATAATTGTCTTTGGGCAAATGCTCCAATAGTGTAAATTGTCCTATAACTTCATTGAAGTAAATGGATGGTTTGCATCTACTGCACCTTTTCCGTACCACATGCCTGCATTCAGCAATATTGAGTCAGATTTACGTATCTCCCTATGCTTTCTCGTCGTTCTTGCTCAGCTCCAAAGCAAATCTATATTGCAGTATAGGCCATTTCCCAAGTCAGCCAATTTTTGTCAGAAGGCCTGAACACCAGGACTGACGTTCCATTAAGTCCAGCTGTAAAAGGTAGCATGGATTTCTTGCAACAAAAATGCAAATAAAGTCCTGTAAGAAACATTGCTGCAAAGCATTTTTAGTGATATGGCTATACTTATTTCCAAACTTTCATAAGGGAAACATTATTAATTTTTAAGGTAAGAAAACTGGATTGTCCCACATGTGCAATCCTGGCTTCCAAATTTGTTTTTCTGTAGCCTAGAATCCATTATGTAACTCCAAATTGTGTAAATCTCTATTTTCAGCATCCTGTGCATAGCTGTAAAAAAGTGTGCCCTTTGTTTCTCTAGTCAGAATATGCTTTGATACCTTTCTCTTGCATTTTATTGGTGCCTTACTTGTTAGATGCAGACATAAAAGAAGTTGAAGAATCATCTGAAGTCCATCTCACTTTTGAAAAGGAAATGGCAGATGCCAATCTAGAGGATGAGGTATTGTAACTGATTTTTCTTCCTGTGTTGCACATACCACTCTGGACACTGGGAATGTAAATGCTGTCCAAATTTTTATGGGGTATCTAAAGACTGTTCCAAAACACAAAGCAATAAATAGGCACATTTCACCCAAATCAAGATAATTCAATTTAATAGAGGTCACTGCAATTAATAATGAATTTAAAAATGCAATCATAAACAATCCAAAAGCAGAACAATTTTCCTGCCAGGGTTACGGATTGGTGGGTTGTAATTACAGCCACAGTGTTTTCGTACCACTTGTATGAGCCACTTAAGAGCCTGGTTCTCTGCTGTCATCATTCAGTACATCCATCTCTACGGAGCTGACAATAGTATTCCCTCTACTCCCTCCTCCTATTCACAGGATGATGAAAGTCTCCTGCAATGACAGAGACAGAGACCTCAGCTAATGCAAGGAAGACTTACACATTGGAAGAACTTCATCCTGAGAACAAGCACATAAAATAGGATGGATTGTCTTACACCGGCTTGCTTCAGGATTTTGAATTAAAACAAAATGGAGCAATTAGAGAACAGAAGAGACACTGCCCATTTTTCAAAGTCCTATAACTCATAAGCAAATCTGGGGGAAAAGCAGAATCAAAAGTCAGTCCTGGGCAAAATTAGGAATGGCAAATTTCACGTAGCAGCAGAGTGTTAGAGTAAGAGCTGTATCAGTTACTCTGTGGAAACAGAGTGAAGTGCAATTGTGGAGTCCTTAGGTGGAGGAGCATGACAAAAAAGGAATAAACAGGAGAGACAAGAGTAGAAGATACATGACCTGAAATGGAAAGCAAAGTTTGCTAGAAAAGGAGATACTTAGTGTTAGTATACTGTCTTTGCATCAGATCTGAAAGAAGGCTTGTGTGCCTGGAACCTTGGAGGTTTTTTTCTAGCTGTTTCTGGAAGACTTTTGGTAATACACTAATCAACCCATAACCTTACCTCACGTTCAGCTGCAGGTCATCTTACTTACCAGACTGCTGTCTTAGAAGGGAGTAGGAAAAAGAGTGTGTGTGTAAAAAATGGGATGAAAACAAAAGTCCAAGCAAGGGAGCACAGAAGCTAGGTGAGGGGAAATAAAATAACCTAATAGAGGATAGAGGGGCTCATATCTAGCTCATTAAAAGTTCCAGTAGCTCCACATGAAAACATTGCTATTGGGGTTATGGAGAAAACAGAGACAGGCTTTTCTTGAGAGGTGCACAGCAAAAAGATGAGCATCCAAGACTACAGGTTGCAGCAAGGGAAATTCTGACTATATAAAGCAAAAAAAAAGTCACCATGGGGGTGATGAAGCAGGAACAGGTTGTCCAGAGAGGTTGTGGGGTCTCAATTCTTGGAGATTTCCTGGATTTGACTGGAGAAGGCCCTGACCACCCTCCTCTAACTTTGAAGCTAGCCCTGCTTTGAGCTGCAGCTGGACTAGAGGGATCTGCAACAAACTCCTCTACCCTAAGTTACTTTTCTGTTCTGGCCTATAATTTGGCCAAGACTTATGTCACTTCTTACCATGTTGGAATTAGATTTACCAGGAGGTGGCAGAACGAGCAAACAAAACAGACAAGGCAAGGGCTTTCAAGGGTGGAGGATGTTCTCCTGCCTGCCTTTGGTGGCGGGGTGTGCAGTCCTGGGCTTGTGGGATAGCAGCACCGGGCTCAGACCAGCTAGCCAGGGAAGCCAAGAGCTGGACAGCCAGAGCAAAAGCCCCCAGCTCGGGGGTTAGATGCTGACCAAGCATCAGAAGGAAGAGCG
>NW_009648250.1:4334271-4334845 GCF_000708025.1 Charadrius vociferus | reverse complement strand
AGGTGGTCCCCATCTTGTTCCCCCTGCTCCTATCTTGTAATCGCATCTCTTGGGGGACATTTGAGGCACTGTGCACGCAGGCTGCCCTGGGATCTCACTGTTGTCATCTCCACTGCTGCGCGTTGCTCTGAACCAAGGTGCTAGGGGAAGAGTGGCAGGGAGGTGGTGGTGTCCCTCAGCACAGCTTAAACAGCTGAACACGTTGCTTTGGACCTAGCTGGACCTGGCTTGTGCTGAAGCTGTAGCAGTGCAGCTGTAGTGCTGCGGTCCCCCCAGCTACCTTGGCTAAACCTGCCTTGGGCGCATGCCCCAGGGCTCAAGTGGTGCTGCAGCGGGGAGACCACGGGTGCTTGGGCTGTCCACTTGTGACCCCTCGGCTGTGCCAAAGCCAGCTAAGCCTTCAGTTGCCCTGTAAACCATCTTTACTACATAAGAAAGGCCTTCAAAAACTGAAAAAAATCCCACTTTTGTTCCACGAGGGCTCTCCTTTGTACACTCGCTCTTCCTCACCCTGTCAGCATCTCCTTCTCCTCTCTCTCCCTCTTGGCCTTGCTCTTCCTCCTTGCCCGCTGCT
>NW_009648250.1:4303733-4334076 GCF_000708025.1 Charadrius vociferus | reverse complement strand
GGAAAGAGAGAGGAGTAGAGGAAATGCCACAGCTGGTGCTCTCTTTCCCCTAGCTTGTCTGCGTTGAGCTGTGTTTTGAGGCCTGGCCTTTTTCATCTTTATTTTCGGTTATCGCAGCTAAATGGAGCAGCTGCTTTGCTCTCTGTGGTGGAAAATGAGACCCAGTAGAGAACTTAGGAGAATCAGAGAGAACACAAATATTCCCCAAACCCTCCTCTGCTTCTCTGGAAAAAAAAAGAAAAAAGAAAAAAAAAAAAAAGAGAAAAATCATACAGGAAGTCTTTTCAGCGTAGCCTCAGAATGGATTGTGTTTTATTTCTCCACCGTTTCACCTTATCTTTCTCAGAGGAGCTGTTCTTCATGCTGAAGGGATCATGGGTGGCTTCACCCCATAAATTTAGAAAGCTTCGTAGGAAAAAGGAGCAGAGTGGAAAGTGTGAAGTGGCTGAGCCTCACTGCTATGGACAATAGTAACTACCCTGGTGCGACGTGCAGAGTACAGCGAGCACACAGCCTTTGCTGAGCAGCTCACAGCACATCTAAGGCATTCACTGTAACCCACTATTGTAACTTCTGATAGCTTCTTGCTGCATTTATATCTCTATTTTTGAAGAGTCTTGTGCTGTTTTATCCTACTACAAGTAATCTAAACCCACTGTGCCGTGTATACAGAAATCTGGTTACTGTATTTCAAAACTGTCAAGTAAACGAAGAATGAATGGAAATGTCTTTTCTGTGTAGCATTAGTCATGAGAGGATTAAAATTGTGGATGAAATATTTTTGTTTTTACAGTTGTGCTTAGAATCTCTAGTGATTTCCACGGAAACTGCAGTGTTGATGAATTATTAGTCTTCGTAGGTTATTGCTTCTGTCTTTTTTCACATACCCACGAAAAGGTTTGACTCAGCACTGCATATATTAGTGATATGAATGTCTTCACTAGTTAAAAAAAAAACAAAATGAGAAAGCTAGATGATACAATTCTAAAGTTAAAACCTACTTTTTAAAGCAACATGTGTTTATTTTAGGGAGGAAGTATGAGTTTCCCAGGATCTACAGGGACAGAGGTGAGTTTATTTAAACCCCAGACAGAATGTAGTAACTATTTAGTTAACAGTGGTCATCCTTTGAAAATCTCTCTTTTATTTTCCAGATTGTACAAGCAGTCCAGAACTTAACCCGTCTCTTGTACAGCATACAGGTGAATACTCCACTGCTAACTTTGTAGAGTGATTAGTCTTAATAATTTACTTCTTAAGGTTTGTTTTCATCTTGCCCTACTTTTAGACATTATGTCAGTGGATACTTATCTCTACTGACTGTTGCATAAGTTGTCATATAATATATTTTTACTCTACAGCAGTGGTAGGTTTCTTTTAAGAACTGAATAATGCTTGTTTGGAGTTCAGTCTCCCCCTGAATTAGAATGTGTGTACAGTCCAAAAATCCAGGGGGAAAGTAAAATGATGGCTGTAACTGAACTACTGCCATTTCATGTACTGATTTCTGAAATTACAGTTCAAAATATTGAAAAAATTAAGTTTTTTGTTTAGAATATTCTCCTAGCTATTAGTAAAGAGTGCTTCTGACCCTTAGGTAGCAAACTCAACCGATTTTAGATATTCAAATCTTAACTAATTATGTGTAAAATGCGTAGGACCTTAGTCTGCAGTTTTTGCCTCTTTAATACTAAGTTTGAATGGTTTAACTTATTTTTTCTTATTTAGGTGCAGTTTTATAGTTTTATTATAAAATGTTTCATTTGAGTATGTTTAATTTTTAGACCCTCTTGACGTAAGCATATTTCGTAATAATCTGGGAAACCTTGGACTTAGAAGTTAAGTGGATTGAAGCAATGCAAAGGCAAAATAAAAAGCTTGTAATTCAGGCAAAATTTTTTAAAAATGGAAAGCAGATAGCTTAAGACCAGAGAGGCAGTAAAATAAGACTTGGGATCATGCCGCAATTGTTCAGACCATGAATTGGCAGTATAGGTGCAGAGAAACAACAAGCAGAGGATCTTGTCCTTGCCCTGTTTACGCATCACTGGAACTGACTCAATACTGGAGGAAGAGCCAAGAAAAGTGGGAATTGCACATTGCATAAAACTAAAAACTCTTTCTGGGGTGGACGGCATGGGGTAACGGGGCTGTTGGGAATTCTCTGGGAATATCTGCTGAAGTAGATTCCCATGTCAGCTCTTGAAGATAGGCTGTGCAATAAGTGCCTCAGCAGATCTAGGGCTTTCTTGCTTTTCTTTCTTCTTAATCCCAGCTATTTATTTTTGTGTTATTGGAGGATGTCACAATCTTTAATGCAAACAATGTCACAACATCCTTGTGAAGGACAGAATATAGCGCGCTCGCTTGGAAAATGAACTATTGAAACATCAAAACCAAAATCATTACTATACTGCAGATTCCTGCCGGCACAGATATCTGGGTCAGGTGCACGTAGCAGTATGGTCCTGGTGACATGGCTATGTTGGCAAGTGCCTGTAGGACTGATGTTAGTAGGACTGCACTGTTGCAGGTTAGCAAGGAAAGCCTTAGGGTTGGAGTGAACTGTACTGGAAACAGTATGGTTTTGTCTGTATAAACCGCATCTGTGTTAGGAATACTTTGTGGAGTGTAGCATTCCCACTGCCTCAGTGCCCTCTTTAACCATGAAAAATCATTTTTCCTATGTGTCTTAACATCCTGTGACAGAACAGGACCCCAGCTGTAACTGAAGTGCATATGCACAGCTGTAATATAAACATATATAATAATACTAAGTGTAAACCAGAAGCTGTGTTAAAAGTGCTCTAAATGGTTGAGTGCTTTTGGAAACATCCATGGGTAAAGGCATGAACACAGAATTTTCTCTACTTGCATGAGGAATAACCTCCCAAAAAGCATTAAGCGCTGATATTACGGGAGGTTGAAGCATTTTTATATAATACTTCTGTGTAAAAATACAGAAATAGATTAATGCTAATATTTAAACATTTGTGTCTGATTTTGTTGTGGTGTTTAGGCAGCACTAGCTATCCAGGACAGCCACAGAGAGCTCCATAGGTTACTCCTACAACAGAACGAGAAGACAGGTCGGGGCCACGGTTCTCGGCTAAACCTCCTTCTGGAACAAGAAAAATACCGGAATCTGGAAAAACAAAGGGTGGAGCTGGCCAACATACACAAACTCAAGCAGCAGTTTCAGCAAGAGCAGCAGCGGTGGCTGCGTGAATGCGAGCAGCGGCAGCGGGAGCAGGAGGCGAGGGAGGGCCGGCTGGGGCAGTGGGAGAAGGAGTGCAGGTACCAGGAGGAGCTGCTGGAGAGGAGCCGACAGGGACTGGCGCTGCAGCTACAGGAGTACCAGCAGAGCCTGGAGAGGCTCCAGGAGGGCCAGAAAATGGTGGAGAGAGAAAGAGACAGTGTGAAAATGCAGAAGAAGCTCCTCTGGCACTGGAAGCATGATCTGCAAAGTAGCCTGTTGTCATCCACAGAGAGATACGAGGTGTGTAGTTCCTTGCTGTAATTATATCCCTGACTGCAGATAGAGAGATTTTTCTTGACGAATAGACTGGTACGTCTGGGTTTTGTTGGTTGGTAATGTAAGGAGTGAGCATGTGGGAAGCTGAAGTTCAAGCATATCTAAGGGCTTGCTTTGAAGCTCACGAATTTTAACCAGGGGAAGTACAAACCAGGGGGAAGGAACAACCCCTCATATCAATACCTGCTGGGGCCCACCCAGCTGGAAAGCAGCTTTGCAGAAAAGGACCTGTGGGTCCTGGTGGACACCAAGTTGAACATAAGCCAACAATGAAGGCCACAAAGAAGGCTTATGATCTCCTGGGCTGCATTAGGGGGGGGCAGAGGGGGTTGAGGGGGAGGATGGGTGTCCAGTGATGGGCCACAAAGATGTTTGAGGGACTGGAGCATCTCTTCTAGGAGGAAAGGCTTAGACTGTGCACCCTGGAGAAGAAAAGGCTCATGGAGATCCTTATTAATGTATATAAATACCTAAATAGAGAATGTAAAGAGGGTGGAGCCACGCTCTTTTCAGTGGTGCCCAGTGACAGGACCAGAGCCAATGGGCACAAACAGAAACACATGAGGTTCCCTCTGAACATCAGGAAACACTTTTTTACTGTGAGGGTGACCAAGCGCTGGCACAGGTTACCCAGAGAGGATGTTGACTCTCCATTCTTGGAGATACTCAAAAGCCATCTGGACAAGGTCCTTGGCAACTTGCTCTGGGTGGCCCTGCTTGAGCAGAGGGGTTGGACCAGGTGACCTCCAGAGGTGCTTTCCCATCTCACCCATTCTGTGATTTCAAGCTGGGTGCTCTGCAGAACCCAAACTCAGGTCGATGGGCATTAAATGGAGGAGCTGGAAATTTTAAGTGTGAGAATGTTTGTTTTATTCTGCTTTGCTGCTGTGTTTGCAGGATTCATTGTGTGTCCTGACTCTTGTAGGAAAGCTAAATTATTGTAATGCTTGAGGCTTTTAGAGGCTTTTAGTGAAGTCTTTGGCTGCTGTCCTTGTTCCTGGACAACAGCACTGGCTCCAGTGAGGAACAGTGGCTGCTCCAGGAGTGGGAAACACCAGGCTTCTCTGAAGCCCATGTGTCAGGCCCTGCTGTACTGCGTCTCTGAAACAAGCAGCCTCTTAGGGGAAGAGGTTGGTGTGCGGCTCCATCCCTGACAGTGTAATTCCCTGGAAATGGTCATTATTAGGGGATGCAATTTAAAGTAGCTCTGAACCTGCTTAAGCATTGAATACTAAAAATGATTAAGTTTTTGTTGAGGCTGACTCTGAACTCAACTGTCTGGGTGCTCACCTGCCAGGTGGGACCTGGCCTGTAGTCCCTGCCTTGGTGGATCTGGTCTTGATTTCCGTTACTGCTCTCTAAACCACCTGAAAATCAAAACATTTTGTCTGGCTTTTACATATCTTGAAAGCTCACTGACCCGAACAGCTTTTTTTTTCCCCCAGGTTTTCGTTTTCACAAGAAAATCTGTAGAGCCTTTCTTCACGCCATCACCCTAGTTTTTCAGCTGGCAAGTGACCCATAACAGGCAGTGACCATTCGGCATCTGAGCCTGTGCCTGCATGAGGGAGTGAAGGATTGGCCTCTGACCTCCCCTTTTCATCCGGCTTTTGTGAACACCATGTGAACATGACTTATCTGTATATGCTTGCCCAACCCAAACAACAAAGGCACTTCTTAACTAGTATAGCTTGTGGTACAATTTTGACCTGTTTGGCAGTGCTTAAGAAGTGGATGATAAAACAAAACCTTGACTTGCCCATTGCTTTAATGGGTGGGACTTCTGAAATCTTTTGAGGAGAGGAAGTTGAAGGGTGATGATAGCCTGATGCAGGGATGGCCAGGCTCTCACAGACAGAGAGGCAAAATAATGAAATGCTAAGTGTCAAAGAGCAGTGGTTCTTAATCCAATATTTCATGTGTGAGACTACTTGTATCTTTATTTCAAGTAAACTACATGGCTTTGGATGCATTCCAGGGCTTGGGATCATCTTTGTCCTGCATTTTCCACTACCACGCTCCTTGCAGCGGCAGAGCCGGCTGAGTGGTTGCCAGTCAGCCAGTAGTCCCAGCCCAGTGCTTTTGCCATTACACTGAACCTAGTTAGTTTTGGATGGCCCAACATTGCAGTAGTTTGCTACTGCTGCTTTTTTTGTGAGCTCAGCCTTGATAAACACCTGCAGGCAGGGAGTCTTTGCAGGAGTTGCATTTTCAGCCCCTGGGAGCCATGGCCACTTGCTGAATGCTGTTTGCCATTCCCAATTTGACTGCCGCAGTCCTGTTCTCTATGATTACCTGTCTACGTGAGGTACAGTGTTATTTTTGGATCACAGTGTACACAGATTTACATATGTGAAATGGTACCTCATTGAGCCATGGGGCAAAATATTAACCCCCTGCAAGGAGTCAGCAGAGCTCAGTGCATCCCAGGTAGCGGCCCTTTGTTATTTGCTATTTCACAATTATTCCTGACTTTTCCTGTGTTTTGAGGGGAGCTAAGGCAAAATGTACTAGGTTATTGCTGTTTATTCCTGAATGCACATCCAATTTAACATGTTTTGAGGTTAACTTCTGGGAAATCAGGTGACTATTTGCTATGAATCCCCATTCTGTCTCGCAGTTAATTTTATGTATCCTGGTATAAGGATTCTTCAGGACGATGGTGATAGTCATATAGTTTAGTTTTAGGTAGTCCTGCAAGGATCCTTATGGGTCCCTTCCAATTTGAGATATTCTGCAGTTCTATGATTCTGGTGCTGGACAAAGGTGAAAATGCTGTTCTCTGATTTTTCTTTCCCCTTCTGTAGATAATGGGACATAATCAATTGGACGGTTTACATGACGAAAATACATTCTACTTAAATGAAGCTGTGGTATGTGTGTCTCTAAGCAGTGTCAACAGATCAGATTCTTCTCTTGTTTATGAAGATGGTGTGTATGAGCTGAACATCTCAAATTCTGATATAGCAAGGACTACTGAAAATCAGGTGGACCTCAAAATGGACACTTCTTGTCAGCCAATGTTAACCAGTGCACTGTGGAAATCCACTGGTCCTTACCAGCAAATGTCTTTTTCCTGCAAAAGCAACAAGGATGCCTTTAATGATGGTAATTAACACTTTATTTAATTAACAAGTAGTATGGGCAGTTTGCCACCTCTCAGAATGAATAGTCCTAGGCATGAAGACAGCTTGGTAGCAGTGGAAGCAATAGATTTTGCTAAAACACTTGCATCCCACTTTGCAAGCTTGTTGAGGGAAGGTGAGAAAATGAACAGAAGAGAAATACAGAAAACTTCTGGAAAAAAAAACCTGTTTGTGTCTTTGTGTCTGCATAACAGTACTTGGAACGTTGTTCTCTCCAAATCCTTTCTCAATGCTTTTTTGACTTGGGTGGTTTTGGGTTTTTTTTTTTGGGAGCTAAAGTCACTCTTGCTGTTTTGAGTGCATTTCATTGGCTGTTTTAGAACATATGTGCATTACTTGATGATTTCTAGTTAGAATAGCTTTTAGAGCAGTGCCTGAGCTCCCATTTTTCTGCAGCTGGCGGTGCAGGTTGAATTCTGTCCTCACATCAGCTGCATGCAGGTCAGGTCACAGCAAAGACTGGTGGGCAGCAGGATCAGAAGTTGAAAACATACACAGGTACAATGTTTGTTAATTGTCTTAGGTCCAATCTTGAAGTTGTTCAAATAAAAAAGTCCTCGATGAAGGAACTTGCTCCCTAATACTCCTTCTAATGTATTAAGCAGGCATCCACTACAGCCTTAGTAGTCCTTGGTACATGGATTGCCAAAATAGCATTTTATAATCAAAGGTAGGGCAGGCTAGTCTCATCGCCACAATCAGCAAACCAAGCTGATTAGTTAAAGAGATTAATATTTCTAAAAATGCCTAAATAATTAGCCTGGTGGAACTTGTTCTAGTTTGACTGAAGTTGTCGTTTTAGTAATAGGTTAGCTAAGTTAGTGCAAATTTGAAAAGGAACACATACGTGGGTTTAAACCTCTCAAAAGTGGATTAGCTTGCACTGGCAAATGTTCAGATGCAAGCTAACCAGGATACTTTCTATTGAGCCCACATGAGAGCGTCTGGTTTAATTAAACTGTCTTGTACCAGTTTAATTGCACTGATTCTAAGATAAGATGGTGGAGCTTCTGCAGGTAAAGATGCCCTTCACACACAATGCGCCACCTTTGTGTTCAGCTGCTATCACTGCATCTTGTGTAGACATCCTTATTTTGCCCTGGTAAGAGGGCACCAGTGCAGTCCCAGCAGCTTGGGGACCAGCACGGGCTACAAAGCCTGCCCAAGAGGCTAATGTGAGTCTTATACTATAAGCCTCTCTGGCTGAGTTACTGCCTTGATTGAGTCACAAGGTGCCCTTGGTGAAGCAGTGCAGCAAATCCTTGCAGCATCCTGATGGTGCAGATGGTGCTGCGAAGCCCCCCCGGCGCGTTGCTAGAGCAGGCAGGGCTGGGAGCCTCCCCACAGAGAGATGTGCCGTCACATTCCACAGTCGCATTTGTGATTCGGAGGGTGACAAGTATTTTATGCTCTGGTCGTGCAGTGCATGAGTCGGCACGATTCAGACTTGCTTCTGTCATGCATCAGGAGCCACAGTACGGGGAATGGGGAATGAGAAGAACGCTAAACTTCCCCCTGAAAGACAGATGGCACCCGAAGCCTCAGCAAATGGCTCTGCACATGGAAATGAAGTAAATCACTTGTTCCTAAGCAATGTGAATCAAGCCGAGCAGTACGAAAGTCTCATACAAGGAAGCTGATTTCCTTTTTGTTGTTTTGTTGGGTTGTTTTTTTCACCATACTTTCCCCCCCAGAGAGTTTAGCAGAATTTAAGAAGATCTCTGACCTTGTGCCTCCATTTCCTGACACCTCTGCAGGATATAGTCAGTTCCGATCACTGTGAAGGAAAACCAACAGACATGCAATGAGAGAAAGGCTAGAAAGAATTTGAAAGTTACCTGAAACTTTTAATATTTTAATGTGGGTGAATGTTTCATGACATTTTCCTGCATTTTTCAACCAATTGTACGTATGAAGTCTCATGATCACCTTTCAACAAACATTCTTAAATAGTAAGTCAAAATAGAACTAAGAAACAAATACTGAGTATGGTTTACTGGAAATAGCCACATACCAGATACATACATGGCCAGATCTTGGATATAGTAAGTTTTGTGTGTACACAAAAGAAATTTTTTGGTTTTGATTAATTTTCCTAGAATTATTAGGAACCCTGTAAGAAGCCCAGTCTGTCAAAAAAAGCTTAAATTATTTAGTGAGAAGCACCACCTGAACGTGTTGTCAAGGAGTTAATCCTGCTGCATTCTACCGTATGTTAAGTACTATGCAACTTAGCTTCATAAATATACTCAAATGGAAAAGGTTACAATCCTCCAAGTGCATAATTTTCCATTCATATTTTCTAAGGTAAGACATATGTCTCTTCACATAGCTAGCATCATGATTATATATCATTGTTTTATGTGTATGGGAGGGAGCTTCACTAAAGACCTTGGGGCAAGTTCCCACAAAGCTGAAACTGGCACAAGTACACTCACTAGAAAAGGTGTGTCAGTCAACAGGAGGAAAATATGATTGAAAGAAAAATGTGTTAATGCTTTACACTAATGGTTATGAAATTATCTGCATGAAAGAAGACAAGTACTTTGGCTAATTAGGAATCAGGGGAAGTATAGGTTTTGTGTCAGACTAGACTGAGAATTGAATAAATTACTCTTGCATTTAATTGACATGTCAGGTTAACTAGCCAAAGTGATGCCTAAGGATTTACCTATGGATTCACCTCTTTGATTTCAGGAATCAGTGCAATTTTAATTCTTTTGAGCTTTGAAGTGAACAGCATTGTTCGCTGGTACTGCCTTTCATTTTTTTATTCAGGTGTTGTAGCTACAGGAATAGAGTTGAAAAGTGATAGATCTGGAAAACTGCACTGAAACTTGATTGTGGGAGGTTTTTTTTCCCCAGACATTTGCAGTGGGGGAACATACAAAAACCTTTGATCTCCATAAATGTCCAAATGCAAAACCAGGGGCAAAAAGAGGGCTGTATTTGACCAATGTGGTTTTAATCTATTTTAAAGGACAGAAATTTGTACATATATGCATATAAGCAAAAAAGATAGATTGATTTTGGCAAAATAATCCATTTATAGTGATTTTCATCAAAGAAGTGGTTTCTAGAGATGTAAAATACTTAGTTTGCAATCGAAAAAGCAAAAACCCCAGAAACAACATGTATCCTGTAACTCCATTTTTTTTTTCCTTAGTCTTTATAAGAAATGCCCTTCTTATTCCTTAAGGCAGATTGTGCTAATGGTGATTGCTCTATTGAACCTGTTCTTAAAACTGTACATCAGATTCATTTGTTTTAGTTTCCCATTGGTAATTGAGGTTTAGAACAACATGTTATTTTTTGGCTACCATGACATCAGTTATGGCCTAATGATATTGTATAAAAGTACCTACATATGTTTGCATCAGGGAGGTTGAGGTAGGTGTTATATGGGTCTGGCTCTTTTCTTATATTTGGGTAAGATGAATTTGTCGCAGGCAGAAGAGGTATATAATGTAAAGCTGATGCAAGTGTGATAAAAAAGAGGTGAAATGTGCTTTGCACTACAGTGTTAGAAAGCCATCTGAAAACGTATAAGCTGTTCCCCTCTGGTTCCAAGTCAGCATAGGATTTTGACAAGGGGCGAAGCTTAATAACTCAGGGCCTTATCCAAATAAGCATAGCTGCTGCTGCCAGCGCTGGAGGTGGTTATTGGGATCCCATATTGAGGACTTTGTTGAATAAGATCTCTTTCATCGCCTGGAACCTGTTAAATAATGACTAGCTCCCACAAAAAAAAGTCATCACAGTTCTGCATATGTGACTGTTGCGAGTTAATTTCTGTACTGTTGTTGCTGTATGAACTCTTCCTGAGTACATCTGACCCACTCATGTTCTGAGCTGGGATGTGATTGTGCCCCATAGAGCACACGCTTTACACGTCTCCCATTTACACAGCATCCTTGGTAGCCAACAGCAGGCCATCGCCTTACTACCTACGGAATGGCATGTGAAGATGCTTTTCTGCCCATTTTGAGTTTTTGCAATATTTTAATAGTGCCATTTTTTCACTGTTTGTCCTGTACATGTGAGTGAATTCTTTCTGTTGTCTTCCACTTGAGAAGAGGGAAGGAGGGAAGTCTTAAAAGCAAAGGAACACATGACTGTGGAGCTCCCAGTTTGTCAGGGAATCTCCTGAGCAGATGTGGTATTTTGAGCAACTTTAAACTCTTTCTCTTTTTTAATTGAGTAGATGCCAAATTAAGAACATGCAAGTAATTCCAAATGTCCTTTCTGCATTCAATATATCCCTTCTACTCTTAGCTCCATGGCTGCATAGGTGAGCACAGAACCCATTCAGTGCTCAACGTAAGTTGTAATGAGAATAAAATGAAATTGTAAGGTACAGGAATATGAAGTTGAGCATCAGCATCTCCCAAGTTCAAAATCGCATCTATTTATTAGAACAAGAAGATCCTACTTTTAACTCTGCAACAGATAACAGCAAATTTGCCTCCTCTCCATACCACAGAACACCGAGTTTCATGCTCTGCCGTAAGACATCAGTGTCTGTGGGATACTTGGTGGAAGTGAATCACAGGGGAAGCATTTTTTTCCTCTTGGGAATAACACTGCCATTTGTTTAAACCAGATGGCAAAAGGGATTAAATCACATGGCAGTGTGATACCAAAGTGAAAAATATGTCGTTATATGTCATCTGCAATTAGTATATTTCAAATAACACTTGCTTTTCAGTGCTGCAGCACTAGGGTTTTGTAGTTCTGTTACTAATTTTCTCATCTCAAAATACTTTTTCTCATTTCTGAACATAACCACAGTAGATGCAGCAGTATTACATAACCTTCTAATTAAGGCAGTTAATGTTGTTCTGGTTTTATTTTGTACTCTAAAGTAACTACAGAATTTCCTATGTAATGCCTGCCCGATTTTATTCTTTCTAGTATCTTCTCATTTAGAGCTTATCCATTAGGAGGGAAGTTTAAGGTAGTGTACATCCTTAAGGTGATGAATGGAGTGAAGAAATTGTCCATCCCTTCTTTTGAGGTACCACTGGTGTAGGTGTAAATCTGCGCACCATACCCAGGGTTTCATTGCCTTCAGACTTCTTAAACAATAACAGGATGATGGCCAAATCTTTCTCATTTTCTTTGTATTATGGTTCCAGCAACTTCAGTGGAGTGGGTTTTGAAGTCAGTGGAATTACTGGCATCGATGAAAGTGAAATGGTTTGGACCATATCTGTCACTCGCAGATTTATTCTTTCGTTAGGTAATGTTATTCCAATAGATATGGGTTTCAGGGAAGGAGAATGAGGGAAAGGAGGATGTTTCAAAGCAGAAGACCCTGGGGAGGGGGTCTTTTGCAAGACAGATGTTTTGTAGTGAAGCAGCTCCAGCTCAGGGTTGGCTAATTGTTTGATGTCAGGAAAATACCTTGGGAGGTCCCTGTTTTCCTCCAGTAATGTGATCTGTGGGTGGAGACCTGGTTGCATGCCCTGCTTTAGTACATTAAAAATGTTTTGTATACGTTTTGTAATGCAGTTAAAGTCTGAAATAGATGCACAAGTATGAATAAATAATGCATCCTAATGGCTGGGAGAAGCTGTTTATGGATAATCAAATTTTGCAAGATACTGAGTATGCAAACACACCCTGTAAAATCATGTCGCTGAATCACCAAGTGTATCTGTCTGGCTTATTTTGAAAAGTAAAATCTCATTTTAATTATTTAGCATAATACTTTACATATTCCAGGAAATGGCCTGTAGCATGTTGTGTAAAAGTAATGAAGTCTTAGTAATATGAAACCTCCTTAGCAGCATCTGCTGTTAAATATTTATTGAGAAACTGGGGAAGATTTTCGGTCTGTCTTTTACTGGCATTCATGACAGGAGCACCCAATTGCCTTCCACATAAATTATATTGGCCCTAGCCAAACTGCTAGAGAAGGCTTCGTGGAGTGTCTTGCTCTGCCTCCCCAGATGCTACAGAAAACTTTCCTTTGGGTGTAAATTTTTGGTGGGGCAGTAGAGGGGAGGAGCCTTGGTGCTGGTATGGAAGTTGTTTTTAGTTTAATCAAATAGGAAGAGTTCCAAGTCACCTGCCAAGATTCCTTGAGTGTCCCTTGGAAGATTGATCTAGAGCTGGAACATGAATGATACAAAAATAAATGTGATTTGGCTGTATTCGTTTAGGGTCTGCCATAGAAAAATCAAAGAAACCCATGTGCCTTTAAAAGTCATTGAATGTATTCTGTGTTAAAGAATACGAGACAGACAGCGAAACTAGTATATTTGGCAAGGACAAAAAGAGATTTTTTTTTCTATTTTTTAATTGAGATTGAGAATTGCAGGATAGTTGTTACTGACAGCAAGAACTGCAGAGAAGCTGTCTGCTAGGCAGGGGAATTTGCCATTACAGCGCAGCCGCAATGGGAAGGGGGTGCTCTAAGAAAGGCTTCTGCATTAAACACAGGCAGTTTTGACTGAAGGTGCAAATGGATGCAGGAGGGTGTTTTAAAACATAGCATCACTTTTTTCTGCTGTGGGGATGTGGCCTGCTCTCTGGAGTGCTGGGATGGGACTGGTGCAGAACTGCAGCGAGTGAAGCAAGGGGGTGGGAAGGCAGCGGAGGCAGTCGGACCAAAGCAGAGGCAGGGTCTACAGAGGTGCAGCTGCAGGACTGAAGATGAATACAACTTGTAGTAAAGGCAAGGTAGAAAGAGGTGGTGATGAATTCAGGCTTAAGGGTAAGGCAAGTGTTTATCATAGAGGAGAGAAGTGGGAGCAGAATAAAGGAAAGTGGATCCAAGTACGTTCCATGCACTCAAGGCTGAAGGGATGAAGGCACATGCTCATATGATAATTGTGCTTTTTTCTGGCTTTGATGTACAGTTTTCCCTTTAGCTTTTATGCAAACTGTTTTCACAGCAGTTCCACGTTCACAGAGCATTTAGCAAACAATTAGAAAGGGCACACATTTCAAAATACTCGATCACACCCTGAAACTTCCTATGCTTATGATGCAAAACTTGGGGAACGTGCAGCTTTTCAATTGTTGCTGTGTTTTTCAATGACTTCAAGAAGAAAACATCAGTGCATATACTTCCTGCCAACCTCACTAAAAATGGATGAAATGGCTGTGCTAGTACTCAAAATGCAGTCAAAAATAGTGACTATTTACCTGTGTTTTGAGCTCGGGGAGAACAAGTATTTCTTTGACTATCAGATAAGAGGCTTCTCTGAGATGCTCACTCTTATAGTAATGCCCATATTTTTTCCTGCATTAATCAACAAGCAGCAGCTTCTATTAAAGGGTAGGATTAGCATGTAGTTGATTTGAAACAGGTGCTTTGCCTTATTTTTTGCTTCTGCAGCAATTCTAGATACTGGATTAGTATTCCTCTGCCACTTACTTTGAGTTTTGATCTCATCAGCTTTTATGAGTACAAAGTGATGGATCTGGTCTGTTCTTGGGAAACTACCATGTAAAACCAAGGTGCTTAGGTGGAGACTTGAGAGTGTTTTATAAATGACCTCCCCCTTTTGGCTTTTGTAACAGAGCAGCCCTTCTGCTACTCAAGAAAGCATTTGCCAGAGTCCAGAGCATGCTGCTTTGTGTTGCACCTGAAAGACTGGCCAAAAGCTGGGGAATAAACTGATTGCTTGCCAAAGTCTTTGATTTAATATTTATTTCAAAGCAAAATTGTAGTTTAAAAAGCAAAACAAAACCAAACCAAAAACCATCCATAAAATATGAAGGAAACTTAATCAGCACAATAATGTCTGTCTGTGGTAACAGAGAGCTCAAAGGAATAGTTTTGATGTGTAAATGTCCCCTTTTTGTTTCAAAGGGAGTGAATTCATCTGCTAGAGACACTGTTTTTTCAGGGTTAACGCTAACTGTTTCTCTCTTGGGGAGGGAAGGAGAAGAAGCTTTACCTGCGGGGTGCAAATGGGGACTGCAGGAAAGGTAGATGCAGGGATGTGCTGGCTGGTGGCAGAAAGGGGGGCTGGTTTCATCGTCTCCCCAATCTTTGGAAACTCTGTTTGGGTCTGTAACTTTATGGGATTTCCATTTCCCCAGCAAACATTCAAGCAGGATTGTTACCTGCTGACCCCAGTTTGTTTTGACTTCGGCCTGCTGGCCAAATGTCTTCTGCAGATTATGGGGCTGGGGGAAAAAGTTGCAGCCTACTTCAGATAACGCCCAAAGAGGCTGCAGGAGTTCCCCCATGCTTCCCTGCTGCTGTTGCCAGCATACGGAGGAGATGCCGCTGCCCCTGGAGAGATGCCCTATGCGGGGTGGAGCACGGGGCCCGCGCCAGCAGCTGGTCACGTTCCTTGTGATCCTTTGTAGGAAGGGTGTTCTTGGGGTTTTATGGTTATTTTCTCTTGATCATTTGAGTGCAGCTGTGTTTAATGAGCTGGAAAAGAAGTAGGTCAATAAAACATGTGTTCGTTGTTAGCAGAATACCTGTTGGACCATGTGTGTGTCTGTAATTGACCATCTAAAGCTTCAAAGCTTAGCACAAAGACAATTTAATAGGGAATTCATACCTAAATAAATTAATATTAAGCAGAAGCAGACAGCTGGCAGGCAGTATGCCCTGCCTAGGTGAGACTGTGGGTATTTAATACACCAACAAGTTATGATTTCAAGTCAGACCTATTTTTAAGTCTCTCTTATTGATATGCATTAAAAAACAGCATGCCAAAAATAGTTTAGAAGCTGTGTGCTTTAAAGCCAACACAACTGATAACACAGCTATGTAAGCAGGTTAAAACTTTAAATTATTTCAACCTAGGGGCGTGCTATGAACTTGATGTTAAAGTGGTATCACTGGCAGTGTCTGAGCTTGAGGTGTTTTTAAAATCTTTTCTTTGATAACACCAGTGTTAGAACTAGTCTGTTTACCAGGCTTTAATAAAAAACAGCTGCATCATCATGTGACTCCAAAACCTGGAGCTTTAAGACAAATATCAAGTAAATGAGTTGGAACCATTATGGAGCTTTATGATAAAGCAATTTCTGTGGAATAAATGTAAATTTTGTCTTAGCCAAGAATTTGGTCCAAATTCTCTAGATCAAACTTCTCTAAAGAATTATGAGGCAAAACCTGAAAACTGAATTGCATTGTTTTACCTAAGCTAATGACTAAACAAAGAACAGAAACATGTAGAATAGTGGCATTTCCAGTAATTTTACCATGATCAAAACCCCAAAGTATAGCCGTGAAGAAGAGTCACATTGCAGACCTTATTCATCATAAGCTTTGAATTCTTTGTGGTCTTTGTCTTGTAACAGAAAAAATGCACCAAAAGCTGATGAGACTAATTAACATAGGATCTATTGTGATCTAATTGTTCCTCTGCTTTTTTGAAAAGACTTCTTATCCATCAAGGTGCTTATTTGCCTAAGAAATGCAGCTGCTGCTTTTTCACAGATCGGGCTGGTTAAAAGTACATAGCAGCATTAAAATTCTCAGATTGATTTCCTGCCTTATTCAGTCAGCTGGGAAGTGGATTAGGCTCCTCTTTCCTTGGTGGCTGCAGGGTCAATATAATTTTCCCAGTGTTTTTTGAGACCTGATACCAAATTCTGTTCCCACTGTGAAATCATATTTACTGAGGTGCGAAGGTCCAGTTTCTAGATGGTATTTGAGATCTCGACTTGCAGTGAAACTGCTGGGAATTATCCTCAGATCCTCAAAGCTTATAGATGCCTTTTTGATACCAAGTGGTCTGAACCCACGCTGCAGCAGCGATGTCCGGGCTGTTCCAGGGCGAAGGGCTGCACTGCCCTGGCAGGTCCCGCACTCCCAAGTGGTGTTCCCTTTCCGCCACCAACCATCAGTTCCATAAACAACTGAACCTGTGTTGTGGAAAATCCATCGCACATTAGAAAAGGCTTAGGAGGCACTGAAAAAAGCACTCAAAACCCATCATGGTGCCTTTCACCAGGAGGAAAGGGAGAAGGGCTGAGGTGCCTGGAGTTCCCTGGGACATCAGCTGTTGCTAAAGAACCTTGTGGAAACCACTGGGACCATCGTTAGAGACAAAGAGGTGCCGGGATTTGCCGGTGGGGACTTTCAGGGGAGCTGGAGTGGGAGTTAGGCTGCCGTTTGCTATTGAACTGTAATGGCAAATGAGAGCCTGTTACCTTTGAATTACTTTGAATATCCCAGGCCCGGTAGACTTAGCACTGGTTTTTAGATGCCTGCTTGTGCTTTGCATTATGCGTGAGTGCCAGTGGGGGGATTAAATACAGCAGCTCTGCCACTTCAAATAGCTTTGGCCTGAAGTTGATGTGTCAGCTGTCAGTCTAGATGAACTTGGTATAAAAACTGGTACCAGTTATTATAAATAAATGATAAACCCAAAACCTAACTCTATGTATTATTTTCAGAGCGCTCTTGAGAATCTTTAACGTATTTGTTGCTAAAAGTGGCATAACTCTTCATTGAATGAAAATTTTGTTTTGTAAAGAGGGCCAACGTGTGACAGATCTCTGAAAGTCACGGCAAATTAATTCAGTGTATAAGTTTCTGCAAACCACCCCCCCATCCCCCCCCCTTTTTTTTTTTTTTTTGGTGGAAACCGCTGGGAAGGAGAAAAATCCGAGTACCCAGCCCGGCCTGACTGCGGAGCTGACCCAGCTTTGAGCAGGAGTTTGAAACAGAGGCCACCTAAGAGCCCTTCCAACTCGAATTATCCAACGATGCCGTGAAATTAGGGTCAGAGCTGGAGAAGAAAAAACGAGGGCTTTCTATTAAACACACAGAGACTTGGGAGTGGTTGGGTTTTTTTTTGCCTGGAGTGTTCCTTAGTGCTTTGATAACGTCTTCCTATCCTTCCCATAATCATCACTGTGGGCACTACAGGCTTACCTGAAGAGCTGATGCTCGGGGGAGAGAGAGGAGGGGTGAAGGAGAAAATCTCTGGCATTTATTTGATGTGGAAGTGCTTACATCCTATGACAAGAGACAGAAGGTGAGAATCAGTGTGACTAATGAGTTGTTTACTTGGCTTTTGTATCCCCACCCCATCTTACCCCCTCCAGGAACACGGGCTGTGTTTGTTTTGGTATGTATTGATCTCAGATTCCTGCAAATGCCACTGCTTTGTCCTCCACGTTCAAGCAGCTTATTCGATGCCACTAATGCTGTCTCTTAGTGCTACAGGAAGGGTAGGCTATCGTAGTTAGGATGCGGAATGCCACTTTTTTTTTTCCTGTTTCCTGTACAACATTAGCATATTTTTAGCCAGGAGCTGTCGTTTCCCAGATCCCATTTGGAGAACTGGAGTCCCCTTAGAAACTCCCCTGAAAGCTGGTCCCACGTGCTACAGGCCTGCAGGTTGGTGTTATTGTTATATTTAGGTTGTCTAGAAAAGTATTTTTGTTTTGGGGGAGTAGAGTGTCTCTCTGCAGTTTCCTGATACCTGTCCTCATGGTATCGGAGTTAAACTCCCGGAAAACAGGGCAGAAAAACTGGATTTGTTTTTAATTTGGCAGTATGTGTCCATGTGCGTGAGACAATTTGTGGGTATTTTTCCCCAGAATTTCGTAGAAACAGCCTCTGACTCCTTTTGAGAAAATTGGTGGGGGAGACAACAGGGAATGCCTCGGTTTTCTTTATTTAATGAAATGTTGTCATCTGAGATAGAAATTAAGTGGTATTTTTTGCTGTGGTGTGGTACTGCTGGGCTGAACAGACCAGCCTGGAACGGGCTCCAAAATGTTGAAGTGCTGTCACAGATCACCAAGGACTTGGCCTCCAGCCTCAGGCCTCTTTGCTGGGGAGTTTGACTAGCCCAACTTTGAAAGAGTGGATTTTTCTGGTGTGCTCTTCAGTTTTGTGTAGGGTATACATGGTGCAGCCGAGGATCTGGCTATGGCTTTTCAGGAAAGAGTTACGTGGAATGTTGTAGGTGAAGTAAATTTTGCATGACTGAGAAGCAGTTAAAGGCTGTTTCAGTTTGCACAAAAGCTCCAGGGGCTGGGATGCAGTGAGATGCTGACAGCCCTTGGCCGCTGCAGAAGTGGGAGGGAGCAGGGACCTGGGAGTCTCACAGAAGACTCCGGGGAAGGGTCTGAGCCACAGCTCAACTTCGTTAAAGCTTTGGAAATCTGGGAATGTTTTCTGCACTGATACAAATATGAAGGAAAAATTGCGTTCCTTAGGTGTCAGTGAGCAAGAGGAAGGCTGTGGCTTGGTCCGGTCACCTTCGCTTGTCCTTTCTGTGCCAGGGGTGCAGTGGGCAGAGCCCTGCCCAGGCAGGAGGGGTGCAGGCAGGGGCAGTGAGCATACTTTTGCTGGGTGCTGGTGATGTGGGTGCTGGTCTGGTGGGCGCGCTGTTGAGCTGAACACAGCCCGGCCAAGCATCACTCGGCAGGTTGGAAGGGAGCAGAAGAAAGGATAAGTGAATGCTGAATTTAAAGAAAGGGAATAATACAAAACTCATTTTGTGGCCAGTGTTGGCAGGTGAGTTAGAGTCAAAACAAAGGAGGCTCGTAAAAGGCTGATGGTTCTTATTTACCTGGCGTTTGGTCCATATTGAGTTCTGACTGTCAGCCCTAGTGCAGCAGAGGACAGGCCTGGAGAGGGGATGGGGAGGTTCCTGTGTGTGCCCTGGCTACCTGGAGACCACAGGAGAGCTTCTTGGCCATGGCTTTCTAGTAGTAGCCCCCTTCACCAGCCCTGCTCTGCCTTGCTGTCTACACAGATAATTGGTTTGTTCTCCTTTGTGTGTGGGTGTTTTTGGTTTTGTTTTTTTTTTTTACCATCCTCAGCTCCCTGAGTTCTGTAGTAGGCAGCAGCTGATACTCTCAAGGCTGGTTCTGGAGGGTTCTTCCCTGTTTTGGGAGAGCATTTAAAGAGGAGGATTTCTCCCACCGTTCCCACCGTTCTCCTGCTTAGGGCCAAGGGCAGCCCAGTTTCCCCATGCTGCACTGGGGAGCTTGGGGGAGGCTTCTTGGCAGCTGTTGCTGTTCTGCGTAACAAGAACCAGTGCTGACTACTGGATTGGTCCCCTTTCCCCACTCTCCCTTCACCTGAGGCTGTTATTACCAATTCTGGCAGCTCTTCCACCCTCCCCGAGCAGCTGCTCTTGGGGCGCACTGCACCTCCGCCTGCAATACCAGCTGCTCTCCTGGCTCGGCTGCTTCCAGCATGGCACCAGGCAGGGAGACAGCAGGCACCCTCCCCACTGGCAGGCTGAGTATGTCGGCCCAGGGACATGTTGTGCTTTTATTAGGCAGAGCCTGTGTTGAGTGCCACCCGAAGCGCAGCCAAAACCAGCCCCTTCCCTCCTCAGTTGGATTAAGCACAACTTTTCCAGCCTGAGAAGCCACTTGTCACCCCAGTGGCAGCTGGGCTCTCACCTCCTGGGTGCTCTCCTGCTCTTCAGGCTCTGCGGATGCAACATAATTTAAAAGGGGGGAAAAAAAAAAAGAATAAAAAGGCAGGTAAACTAGTGATAAATCATTTATTTCGATAGTGACAGAATCTGCTTTGTTTTTCTAGAGCGCTGTCAGTTTCCACTGCTTAGCTCTGCTGCGTAGAGTTGTAACAGTTAATGAGAAATGGTTTGGAAACAGCTACTGTTTTAATTGGTGAAGCAATTACTGTTTAGTTTTGATGGTGGAAAATAACTGCATGTAAGGTGTTTCTCTTTCTTTTCTGGGTTTTTTCAAATTTGTAATTAGGCTTCTCCAATTATGTACTTCATAAACTTTGGAAACACATCTTTCAAATAAGTGCTTACTGCCTGGTATTCTTATGCACATAACTCTGTTAAGGTGAATAGACTCACAGGACTTAAAAGGAATATTAATGTGGGTAAAATTACCCTGAAATATAAGTGTTTTGAGGTAGAGGTTGAGGACCTTTCACTGGTAGGGCTCTTTTTAATACATAAATAAAACTGAAGTATCTAGTTTCCATAAAGAAAAGCAGATGCAATATATTTCTGGTTTCTTCTTTTGCTGCAATTTGTAATCTTTTTCCAATACGGCTATCAAAAACAAGTAAATGCAAAAGTCATCTTCAACAAAGCAGAGCTTTTTAAGTAAGTTAGGGAGTCAAATCCTGCTCTGTTATGTATTGCAGATAACTCACCTGCAATCAAGACTTACTCTGGATTTTCACCAAGACCAAAACGAGATCCTCTAAATCCTGTGTAAAACAGTGAAAGATAGGGAATTTGGGATTCATTTTCTTAACATCCTGTGTCATCCCACTATGACGAAGCACTGCTTGTGTATAAATACCTTGCCCCTGCCACCGACCCTGCAGTCTCAGCAGCAGGCATAGCATACGTGTGGCTTACGCTGGGAGCCGCAGCCCCAAAGCCTGTTTGCTACCCCCAGCTGTGTGAATATCAAAGAGGAGAAGATGCTGAAGGCAGAGGCAGCAATATGATGTGTTCCCACATGCCCATCGCATAATCGTCTCCCACCGCTCCACACACCCCGTGGCGGGGAGCAGCCGGGGAGCTGAGGCTTTGCAGGGTGCCAGCAAGCTTGCTTTGCCTTCAACTCCTGCCTCAGTGAGGAAGACTGGTGAAAGCCACATGCTTTCGGGGGGATGCTAGAAGTGGGCAGGTGTCATTTTAAATTGCCACCAGTTAAACCGACACAGTGTGTAAAAACTCCCAAATCTCCTTTATCACAGGTTTTCATTGCATATCATAGGTTTTCATTGCACATACATGTGAGAACGGGTAGGGACTGGAGCAGGTATGAAATATCTTCTTAGCTCTCGGCATGAATGGCCCAGGTGCTCAGAGCCCCCACTGCTGGGTTTGCTTGCTTCTGGTGTTACCCATGCTGTGGGAGGGGTGCCGAACTCCCCTTCTTCCTGCCGAGTTCTTTTTTGCAGAGGAGAGAACGAAAAGTTAATCCTCCTGATGTAATAGCAGAGGTCGATCGGGCCAAGGTTACACTGAAAAGTATTGCAACATGTCCATTGCAGACTTCTTTCATCCCTAGGTATGAGGATACACACTCCTTTGTTGTGCAGCTTGTTTTTATGGTAAAAATTGCTTTGCGGAATACAGAAGTAGAAAAGCCAAGTACTAAGGTGTAGTTCCTGAGAGCCTGAAGTAGTACTTAAAGCTGACTAGGGAGAAAACCCAGCTGTGGTTATTTTTTTTTAAAGTAGTGCACAGATCATCACAAAAACCTTCAGAGGTCAGTGCTGGAAAACAAGTACCTGACTCCCTCAAAGTGTTGAAGGCCAGGCTGGATGGGGCTCTGAGCAATCTGGTTTAGTGGAAGGTGTCCCTGCCCATGGCAGTGTGGTTGCAACCAGATGGTCCCTTCCAACCCAAACCATTCTGTGATTCTATGATTCTCTGCATTTGCAGGAGAAAATGGGAAAGGTAACAAGTTAAGATCCCTGTGAAATAATTTCTTAGTGTTTGAGTGCAAGTATTATCTCCACGTCTCATCTAAAGGATTGAGACAAGAATAGAGTAGGTAGTTTGTGCAGGTAAACACAGATAAAGTTGGCAGAAAAAGCTGAGTGGTTACACATCTATTACAGACTGAAAGTGGCAGTCAAGTAGACTTTTAACTGGCTTTACTCAGTTGATTCTTTTTCATCCATAAAAGGAAGGCTTGCAAATAAAATTCTGTATAATAATGGAAACTGTATTAATTTTACAATTGTATTATTACAAATAAAGGTATTAATTATGTGCTGTATGTTTCCCTCCAGCCCAACTCTGACAGCCTTTACACCTGTCCATTATTGTATGTCTGGTTAGTGAAATATGGATATAAATTTCTTTTATTGTAAAAATAGTGACAGTGATCATCCCTTGGATGATGGTGGACAGACTTGAATGAATTTCAGTAAATTTGGGTAAGGTACCTCTCACCAGGCTGTAGTATAATTTGTAATACAGCAGTGTATTTTTTCTATTGCACTTTCTAGGCAGGTGCCGCAAACTAGAAAATAGTGCTAATGCAAAAGTCAGAATTTGCTCTTTACGATGGCACGGGCATGGCAGAAGATGCATTGTCACATGTCCTCTCTTGTGCATTACAGATCTGAATGCATCACAGACCCAGGGTCTCCAGATGAGCATCCCAAACCAGGGGTCCGTCCAGCCGTCAGGGGTAGACACACTGCTGCTGAACAACCAGCCTGAGACCCTGCAGGATGCAGAAAGTGGAGGCAGAGTAGAGGAGAAGATCGTTTACCTCTGATGGCTCATTTTCTAATCTCAGTAGCACTTTGAAAATATAATTGTGTTTGCTTTTCTAAATGTTTGTAGTTGCTCTCTGTATGACCAAATGGCTTTAAGGATAGTATTTAATATTCAATGCAAGATTTCCCCCATGATAAATATAACAATTAAGTTATTTTAAAGCCTTTGTTTTATAATCTGTAATTTATGACATGATTTCAAATGCTTTGCAAGAAGCAGTGGGTGGCAGGGGAGACATAACATTTTAGGATTGTAAAGATGCCACCAAGAGCTGTGAAAGCTAGTGTTGATTTTCTCTTGAGTCCTCTTTTTAAAAGGGCAAGCTAAGAGAGATGGGCCTGCTATTTGAGATTTCAGAGTATGGATCAGTAAGCTTCTAACAGTTGTGATGTAACATGAGAAGACAGCAATGTAAGAATGATGGCCATAGTCTTTGCTGAAATGTGCTATGTACCGGTAACTATCGGGTCATTTGCCTTATCCCCTGGCTCAGGAGCTGATCAGAAGAGGATGTTTTTTATGGTCTCAAAATAATTGCATAATTGTAAGTGTTCGCTCATGTCCCAAAGCTTATCATCATTTTGGTACTACTGCCAGTTTCTGTGCAGATGCTGTAAATCAGTTTGTTATTGTTTTGTAACTGTACCTTATTGCAGTAAGTGCCCTTACACATTAAAATTTACCAGATGAAACCATCTCACTGGTCAAAAGAAAAGAAAAGAAAAAAGAAAAGAAAAGGAAAAATAAAATAAAATAAAAGAAAAGAAAAGAAAAGAAAAGAAAAGAGAAAAATAGTAGGCTTTAACAGAACCCTTCTGAAACTCTGCTGCTTTCCCATGTAGGGGTGAGCTAGCTTCCTGCTTTCAGGTTCATGGAAACATCGGTGTGTTAGGCAGTGAGAAACCAAGAGCTGTTTTGTGCCTTTTTGTCTTTCAGAAATATTTGTACACTTCTGCTGAATTGAATAAATGTTCTGTGCATTTCTGCAAAACTGCAAATTTGATTCATTGTCAGGTCCTCCAGAGAAGTTTGATAACTGGAGGAAAAAAAAAAAAGAAATCTTCTTGCCTGGTTTGCACTCCAACCTACTGCAGATGCTCCTGCTTTGGTCCAGCGCAGCCGAAGATGAGCTCCAGGCACCTCAGCTGGCAAAACCAAGGAATTCCCTGTTGGAGCAGGGGCGGGCAGCCCCCTGGACCAGTACCGGCAGCGGTGCAGCAGGGATACATCTGCACAGCCCCTGGGTCAGAGCTGCCCCACATCTGCCCAGCTCACGGGCAGAGGAGTGCAGGATTGCCCCTGGCTGTTTGTCTGGATAAGCCCTAAGCGTCATGTGGTTTGCAGTTTACCCTAAGCCTTGCGTTGTGCAAAATCTTTTGCAGGGGGCAGAGTTTTAGATAGTAGGTGCTTGACAGCAAGGGCTTCCTGATGTGGAGGCTTCTCTTCCAGGGACTGATGTGCTATTGGGAATATTCAAAAGCAGATCTTTCTGAGTTGCATCTTACTGGGCTACCAGACTGGCTGTTTGGTTGGTATCTTGGGCTGACAACTGAGTGACTGACCTTGATGAGCAGGACCTGGTTCCCAGGTGGTATTAATTGGTGTGCCAGTGTCATCAAAGAAAGATTGTGCTTGCAGATGTATTTTCCGGTTTCTACTTCCAGCCTTCAAGACTCCTGCTCACCTAACAGCAATATGTCTACTTAGAAAAAAAACGTTTTAGAATTTCTGAAAATGTTTTACCTTCTTTACTTTTCACAGTTAAGGCTAAAATTAAAATGGGAATCCAACCTCTCTTAAGGGTCCTACCCTAAGGACAGTCCACAACTTTTCAGTTTTACTAGTCAGCAATGAATTCAGAGTTGCCATCTGGACAGCTTTTTGACAAATTTCTGAACAGCCAGACCAGTTTCTTGGGGCACAGTCTGTCCCAGGATATGTATGTTGCCCAGGGACCAGTGGGAATTTCGGAAAAAATGAGTAGTTTTCTCCTCAGTTACTCTCCGCATTTTATTATGCCTTTGCTGAAACATCTGGTACTGGTTACTGTCAAATGCAAGCTGCTGGAAGGATAGCCGCTGTCCCAGCCTGGTGTGGGAATTCTTGTGTAAGTGTCTTGCCACTGGGAGAGGAAGAGAGGATACTGCTTCTCTCATCAGTTTTAATTGAGGGGCTGGGAGTCAAAAAGTGGCTGTCCGGGACTTCAGCTGTTGTGCAAATTCCTCGAGTCCCCTAACATCAGGCAGCATCTTATTTTGCTCACCTGTGTTTACAGTAAAACCTCTGGCACTTGAGAAAGGCAAAGGCAGGAAACAGGTGGCCTCTAGATTTAGGTATTTTAATTGTAGAAAATGTTTAAACTGTAGGCCAGTATGGTCTCAGCAGGTGCTCTTTATAACAAGATGTATTATGCTCCCCTGAACTCTGTCCATTATTTAGGCATTTCTTAATACTTAGCAGGATTTAAATGCAGCCCCAATGAGACTCAGCCATTTTAGCAGGCTGCATTTTCAGTCAGGCAGGCATATATTCATGATTCATCTTGGTTTTTTAATCGGAAAAATATATTCAGAAGTTCTCCCCTTGACCTCGATTATATTATTTTGAAGTGGGCTTATTTGCAAGGCCTGTTGTTTTTATTTTTAACTCATCCCATATATTTTGTTTTCTTTTTGCCATACTTTTCCAGGCATCTTGCCTCTGAAAACTCAAAATCTAATTTAGTCATCATTTCAGTGTTTAATTTAAAGGAGCAGTTGCAGTACTGCAAACCTCCACTGCACCGTGCTGGGCATTCTCTTTGTTTTTTCTTTTTTTTTTAAACTTTCTTCCATCATTTAACAAAGGGAGAATTTCTTTGCTGTAATACCTAGACTTTGTCCAGCATTTTCCCCTTAATGTTGTTGTATGCTATTAAAGCTGTCATATCTAACAACTTTGAGAGATTTTTTTTAAGGGAAACTTGCAACAAAGCTTTTTCAGCAAATATATGAAAATGGTAAAGAAGGAATTAATAAAGAGCTCAATCTTACAGTGAGCTGGATCCAGAACCTTGGTTTTATGCATTTAGTCATTTACAGAATGAGGCCAGAGTACAACAAATGCTTCACTTGGCCGCTGTTTGAGTATTAAGGTAAACAACACACTTAGCTGCATTTTAAAGAGAGTTTTCACAAAGCTTGTGCGTGTAATTTTCAAATGACTAAATTAAATACAGATTAGACTCGCAGCAAAACTCCCCAAAGATTGTTTACTAAAGTGATGAAAAAAAAAAATCTCTGTTAATATTTGCCATGTAAGGAACATGAATCATTTTACTTAGAGTGCCCCGTGGGCTGCATTAATTTATATGCCATCCATTTGGGTTAAAAAAGTGTGCAAGATTTTTCACTGCTGCTTAATCAAGTAGGTGCAAATTCTGTAGTAATGTGCTATAACACTGGTAAAATCGCATTCATGGTGTTGTTCGTTCAGAGCAAAGCAAAGAAGCTGTGCTGTGCTAAGTTACATGTGCAACTTGCTCTGAATTTTGAAAGCAAGGGAAAGTTGCAGATGAGGGATTTTTCCTTATGTATTTGATGACAAATGGGGAAATAGCGTGACTGCCTGGATACCTTCTAATGAATATTCTGTTTGAAAAGGATTCCAACCCCAAATCCTTCCCGTCCAAAGCCTTCACTGTGCCCAGTTTGTATTACAGATGCAGAAACAGCATAAGTTGTGGGGCATTAGCATACTGTAACAGGTTGGATGTCTGCTCTTTCTTATGGAATTGCAGTGACTTTTTTTGCCAAGGTAAATGGATATATTTGTTGGTTTTTTCATCCCTAGCAAAGATCTGTACATAGAAGCACTGCAGAAGTAGCTGTGAATATTCTTGATAATCTTAGTCATAAGGACAGCTACATGTTTACCTCCAAAAAGGTTTTCCTGTCTCGCTGCTGGGTTTTGAGATAAGACTGTGAGGATGGCCTGAGTTCAATGGCTTGAATTTTGTATAAAGGCTCCCTTTGGCAGGCTGAGGTGAAACTGCAGTGTTTCATTTCTTCAGTGTAAAGGAAAAACCCCAAAGGATAACCTTGCTGGCATTAATCTAAAGTCTTCTTATTAATACCTTTGCTCTGTGAAAGTGCACCAGACAGTAGACTACTAGGCTTCTTGTATCAGGAGACCACCAAAGACTAAGAGGTTTGTGGAGGAATTTGCAAGTGTTTTGAAGGCCATGGTGGTGAAATGGCCCAGGTATGTCATCTGGGAGCATCAATGTTTTTCACTGTAATGCAGAGCAGTGCTGGCAGCAGCTCTATCCAGGTTGGTAGTAGGCTTTCAAATTCCCAGAGAGCAAAGTTTCCTATCCTGGGGATCAGCTATGCAGAGGTTTCTTCCTCTTCTCCTCACTTGCTCAGTCTTAGGCTCAGATGAGGATTTCCCACCCCTCACATGGAAGGACTATGCCACAGGCAGGTCTGCAACACCCACCAAATTCTGAGGTTGGGTCTTGAAATGTGCTGGTTGGAGACCAGGAGGAGAGAAAAGAAACAGGAAAAAGGCACTCTGGGTATAGAGAAGGCAGGAAAAGTGTCCCCTACCATGGGATGTTTTCTAGGCTCCTTCATGGAACAAGCTCTTTTATTTGGAGAAAAAACATCAGTAATTATCACACTACTTATTGTTTGTTAGACTGATAATCTGAGAACTGGTTAGATGCCGTATTTTTTAAATTCAGTGCCAGATGGAGCGAGGATCAGATATTTACAAAAGTGACAGTGAAGCAGGCAATTTGAAACAATTTCTCCTATGGAGGCAGCTTATCAGACCCAAGGGAACTTTCTTATCAGCTTTCTATAAAACTGGCAAACCATGCCTACAGGAACTGTGCAGAGGTGTGAACCTTTCACTAATCTGGGTTACCACTGCTAACAACAAAGCCCTGCATGGATGAACAGTCCCATGAACTGAAGACGGCTTGTCAAGACCAGCGTGAGTCCCCTGCCCTCCTATGCAAGTGAACAAACAGGACGCCTGCATTCCCTGTGTTCACCTCATTGAGGATGCTCAGGTCAAGCTGTAGACCTACTCATGCTCCTCTTGAGTGGTGCAAGACATGTGAGAAATTGGTGTCGCTCCCGGTTAGAGTAAGTAATGCCTCGCTTGAAATTAAATCTTTTTTTCCCCTTTTCCTACATGCACACAGTTGTCCAAGCATTGCTGAATGAATGCTACAACAAGCCATTGTAGGTCAATTATAAACTCATCAAACCAAGCCTGATCCAGATACAAAGGCAGCCAAGAGGACAAAAATAACTTTAATAACGCTGACTGAGCATGTCCTGCTTTCAGTCAGTGGAGGGTAACCATTCTCATCCTCTGGGGCCTCTCTCCAGCTTTTGATGCTGTTGACTGATGTGCTGTTGATGTCCCATATGTGTAAGGAGCAAGGTTTCAGAGTGACGTACTCAAAATTTACAGTGAGAAGGAAAACATCAGAAGCAGTGAAATTGCCTCTCTGCTGATGTTGCTTTCCTTTGCAGAGTCCCACATGACCAGATGTAGTCTGATTTTAAACCTGTGCCCAGCCACCAGGTGAACTGGCAAGGTGGCATGGATTTCATAAAATTATCTCCAAGTGCCTGATGCTTGAGTAATATCAAATTACCTTGTTTCTCAATGAAGGCTGGTCAGTGTCAATGCTGCAGGTGAAGGAAGGACTTTGAGGCTCCAAAGCTAAGGTGTGGCCTCCTTTGAAGCACGCACCGAATCAGTCATTTACGTTGAGATCTGACAGTGCTTCTAAATGCCCTATAGACAGAAAAAGCTTGCACGTAGCTGTATCTGTGAGTAAGATTCCCTTCCTTCTTCCAGATGGTTTGAAAACTCTGTCCCACCATGGAAATTATGTCCTGGCTTCAGCTGACCATCATTTGGTATCTAGACTATAGCCATGCAAAACGTTTGGGCAGTAAGTCATGAGACTGTAGGAAATCCTGTTGCTGCTGCTGAATGCTGTGGAACATGTCTTGAGCACACCAGACTACCTTCTAATTGCTGCACAGGCTTTCTGTAGGAAGCAAATTTTCCTTAGCTTTAAGTCCTCAGTAAACATCTAAAGCTCCAGACTAGAGGAAATGATTGATATTTTTCTCTATCTGGCACAGCCTAATTTTTTACCATCAGGTGAAACTCAGGGGTACAGAAAGCAAAGCTTGCTTGTGGCTGATCCATGGATGGGGAGTGAAATCCCTGAGAAACTCCAGGTGCTCGCTAATGTTGCAGGTGAGTTGCAAGACGTATTCCCCCTGATGACCCTTAACAGGAACAGTGCGGGCAGAGGGAAGGGTTCCAGCTCTGGGGCTGGTACATGGCTGTCAGCTGGACAGTGCTGGCAGCTTGGCAATCCAGAAAACCTAGCTGTGGGACAACCAAGCCACTGGTTGCTGCTGGTGAAGCCGATACCACAGGTCGTGCTGGGAGCCGGCTGCATGTTCAACCCTGCTTTGCCGCACAGCAGAGTGTTGGGGCCCTGGGGGAGCCCATCTGTCAGTCACGTCACCCACCCTGTCTGGCTGTCATCCCTCCAGTGCCTAACCTGGGGTTGAATGGTTGTGTGCAGGTTATGAAAGGTGTCTGACAGCCCCGGGAAACCACTCTTGGCATGTAAAACAAATGCTGAGGGGTATTTTGCAATACAAGGTAATTATTGACAAAGGGTAGGGCGCATCAGCTGTTTCACTGGAAAACTTGGTTTGCACAGCAGAAATGGTTTAATTTCTAATTCTGACTCCAGCTGTTCTCATTTGATTTACAGCATAATTCTTCAAAGGGATCAGGATAACAACTTTCAAGGACAGTATATCAGCTCTGTATGAGATCACCAAAAAGCAGGGAAGCAGTTTAATTTCTTTGTAAGGTGTTAGTGACTTCTGCTTGTCCTGCAGACAGGACTGCATTGGAGTCTCATGAGCTAAAAACCCCATGAGATGGTTGGGACTCCAACATGCTTCTCGAATATTCTGAACATGACTAACAGACCACGGTTTACAGACACCAAACTCAAAAAAATTCTTCTTTCTGGGAAACTAGGAGCTCAGAACATCTGGGCAACTGAAATTCCCCAGAATACAGTCCTTCCATCTATAATTTCAATTAAATGTAACTCAATTAGTGCTCACCATTTAATTTCCCGATTGCCTTCTGATAAGCAGAAACATTTCCCTGAACGTTGCTCAGATGTTTCCAACCTATTATTTCTGCAACTTCTGTCAGCGATTCTGGGGTAATTACAGAGATGGGCCTGAACATAAAAGAGATCTGAAGGCCGTCAGATATTTGGAACATGCAGACCTGAACCCAAGTTTGAAAGACTCAGACAAAATGCTCCACTTCAACAAGATGTTTTTCAAATTCAGATTATGAACTGTCAGACAAAGCGATACAGACTAAAAAATAAGTGATTGGGAAAATAAATGGCATAA
>NW_009648250.1:4280228-4303656 GCF_000708025.1 Charadrius vociferus | reverse complement strand
TATGTTATTATAACAATAATTTGTTATTGTTTGATTGGGGGTTTGGTTAACAGGGGTTTAGTATAGAATTAAATTACTGGGCAGCTCTAGTGCTGAATACGATGGACTGGGTTTAATATGGTGCAAGAATTCACAGCCAGGTAGCAGGAAGGATTACCTCCATCCATGGAAAGGATTTCATGGACTGGGGATCCACAACTGGCAGAAGAAGAGTGTGAGATTGCACTGTCTGGTCCTGCCAGAGCTGCTAAACTCTCCTGGACGTGCCAGGTCTGGCCTCTAGGTCCATCACTATGCCATGATCAACCCCCAGCACAAACCCAGGATGTTTGGGGCCCTTTCCAGCAGGCATCTGACCAGGGCTCTTCTCCCCAAGGGCAGAGGTGTGAGTGTGTGGGGAGCTGGGCCACAAGCCCAGCCCATGGTGGGTGAGGATGGTTTCCCCATGCTGCCAGTGTCCTCTCTATGCTAAAATGGGGGATTTCTTCTGTATTGCAGTCAATATGTGTACTACACATATCACACAAGCAGCTTCTCATATATTGGGTGCTCTCTGTTATGTTGCTATTTCAGCTACTGTTAAAAGACATTTGACAAGGATATGAAGTAGTGACTTCTGAAATGCAACATCTCTGTGAAAATTCAAAATTCTTTAAAATTTTTTACAAAGCAACAAGGGTCAAGTATGATTATAATAACTAACAACATGTGTGTTGTTTAATCTTCAAAGCAAGTTTTACCTTTAGAGGTCCATAATTTACTCAGTAAATATTGTTCCTCTTACTTCAAAAGGAAGCAATAATTAGATTATCCCTGAACTCAGATTAACATTTAATTTGTACATACCTTCAGAGCAACATAGTTATCTGCATACAATAGCAAAATAATTCTTTCCAACTCTGTGTGTATGCTGTCAGTGTTTAAAGTTGTAATTTAATACCCAGAGGAAAGAGATGGCAGTGTATGAGATGCAAACACTCAGAGGTTTTCCAAGCCAGCGTGCCCTCCATCCACTTGTCACTGGTGTGCAGTCATGGCCTGAAGCTGCCTGCTCCTCCCACCCTCTGTTATACCCAACTTCCTTCTCGAGTCACTTGTCACTTTTGTTTGTTTGGTTGGTTTTTTGGGTGTTGCTTTTTGTGGGGTTTTTTTTGTTTTTTTTTTTTTTTCTTTTTTTGGTGGTACATGGAAATAATCTGTGGGTTTACAGGATGATAACTGGTGGGTGTCATTCTGGCCCCATGCAGCACTCTGCTCCAGCCCTACCAAGGGACCCTGGCCCATGGCCACAGGGGTCCTCTGCTGGCCCCTTCCAACAGCCATCCCTAGGGAAGGGGCTTGCAGGGCATGTGCAAGGGCGAAAACATTAGGGACAGCTCGTGCTTCCTCTTTCAGGCTGGCCTAAGAGGTTTTACCTGAACATCCTCCCAGTGCCGTGCTGGCTGTGGGAGATGCTGGTTTGGCAACAGGTTACTCTCCTGACCTTTGGCCATCAGGACTGCCTTTGCTGGGGGGCTGAGATGTGCTTGTTTTTTCTGGGAAGAAGAGGGTCCTGCTGCCTGCCTGGCAGAGCAGCCTGACACCATCGTGGTGGAGACATCCAGTTTGGTGCCTCGTTCAACACAGCTTGAGGGGGTGTGGCCAAAAAACAAGAACGAGGGTCCCTTGCCCACCCAACAACTGAAGCAAGCAGCTGTTCCATTAGCTGTAGCAACTGCTGTTACTCCAGCCTCCATTAAGTTTTAAATAATGGGGATCACACCTTGCCAAAACACATTCTTGGAGCCCAAGCTGATAAGATAGCAGGACTAGAGAGATAGGAAATACACCAAGGAAATACCTTTTAGCTATTGATATTTTCATAATCGCCTTTATGATATGAGTTGCAGTCACAGATCTGCAAAATACTCCTATTCATTTTCTCAAGTCCAAGAGGTTTTTTTTTTAAACATAAAAAAAGTGGTAATGGGCTTCTTGCTAGGCTTTGAAAAAGAGTGTGTCTGCTTTAATGTGATTTAGCTTGAACGCCATTATCCATTTTAATGAGGTAATGTGTGAGGAGGGGTCAAGTAGAGCAAGGACTCGTTCTGTTCCCATCAACACCGACACTACATTGCTAACACAGAAGTAATTCTGTGGCTGTAATTTGAATAAAATATGTAGTGTAAGATGCTGTATTGAATATTCCAAGTCAGGGGAGTCTGTTGAGCACCGTTGCCATGGGGACTATGTGAAGGTTGGATTAATTAAGGGCTGAGCAGATGCTGTGGAGTATGTAGTGTCATTTGTGCTTTCTGCTTGTAATTAGTGTGCGTGTGTGGGTTAAGAAACAAGGGAGGAGAGAGATACCCACCTTAATTTGTGTGTGACAGCTTTCCAGGTAAAATGAATGATTGGTATATGAAAAGTGATGCCTCTACACATGCTAAAAATACATATTAAAAAAGAAAGAAAACAGGAACTGTCAAAATCAGCATCTAGCTGGGTCATCACATTTCACGTGGAAATGCCAGAATCAAAGACGCAATCTTCCCTCCTTGTTCCTATAAAATTCAGGAATTCAGAAGAGCTGGTTCACCTGTGAAATAGATTAAGATTAAAGAGTAGCATGTAATGTTAGCCTAGAAAGCTCAAACATATCATAGGTTTTGGGGGCATTTATATGCATACATAAATTTATGCATGCAAAGAGAGAGGGACTAGCTTATACACATGCATGTGTATGTAAAGTTTAAGCTTCCTCACTGTTTTACTGAAGTCTGCTGGGTGCTGCTGAGCTCTAAGGAAGCACTAAAACATCATATCAAACCTCTTTCCTCTCCCTGTGCTCAATGAGCATTTGCTCTATTGCTATAGCAGGTCTTGAGATCTTTAAGAATGTGTTAAATTTTTTCCTCTTTGCTTAATGGTGAGGGAGTAGTGCCCAGTTCTCTACTGGTGCATCAGCACATGCCCTGAGCTTCACAGGGAAGGCTTTTTAGGCATAAGGGATCACACATAGGAGTGGCACACTACAAAAAGTTAGGTGGACGTGGTGGTGGGCATCTACTCTTCCACCGCTGCTCCTGTTCTCCCTCCACCTTTGCATGAGGAGGTGGACAGTCCCAAATTTTCAAAGCCTCATCCAAAAGCAAGAGGGAGGAAAAAAGTCATAAGCTATCCCAAGAAAAAAACATTACCTGAACTTGATCGTTCGAGACTTCAGGAAGCAGGAATACAGTACTCTGGAGCAACCGCGGTTGATTTGTGAATGACTGGTTGCATTGGGACTGCAGCTGTTTGAAAAAGAAACGCAAAAAGTGCTCACAGTGTTTTCTATGAGTATTTCACTGAAAAGAAAGCAGCTTCTCAGAACTGCACACATTTTCTACAGTGGAGGAAAGGTCTTCACAGTGTTTCCAAGCGAAATTTTGCAAAAGCCCAACAGCTCCATGTTTTAAGAGGATAAGTGTCCAGCATTTCTTGATTAGAAAATGTGTTCCTACCACTCCTAGTAGTAAGACAAAATTAGGCATTTTCATCTAAAGAGGTAGAGGGCAAGAGCAAGGATATTAACTTGCTGAGAGCTATTAAATAACATTTCTGTCACACAATTCTCATCCTGGATCCTATTTTTAAAAATTATTTCCTAAGCACTTCTGGCAAAATTTCATAATCGAGTCTGCTGCTCATATAACAATCAGGTACTTGAAATACTTTTTTTTTTTTTAAAATAGAATTATTCTTAGTGTAAAACTCTTTGAGTCATCTATGCGACTGAGGAATGAAAAGTGATGGATGTTTTTTTCCAGACTGTGAGAAATAACAGCCAGTCTAATGAATGCTGAAGCATGTCTCTTTCCCAGGTGCTCAATCCTCTCTTTCTCTCTCCAATTTGCCTGCTAAATCTGCTGCATTTTCCGTTTGTTTCTTAATATTCAAGGATTATCTCAGATGCTCTCTTGGGAAATGTGGCTTCCTTAGGGTTATGGAAATAATTAGAAAAGATTACAGCCTGCTTTTTGAATGAGTCTAGATTTATTTCTGTTTTTCTTGTTGCTAATGAGAGGCTTGCTTGTTCTTACTTTGATTTAGAAAACATTTTTGCAGAAAGAAAAATACAATCTAATCCACAATGTGAAAAAATAAATCTTTGAAAGTTGAAAAATCAACAGAAATGGCTGAATGGTTTTGATCAAATGAATATGCTTAAATTAAACATAGATAAATTTTTAAATAGAAAGGACTGAAATAGACTGGAGGTATTGATTCAGCTACCATGTCACTACGAAAAGTCAGAAATTAAATGAACCATCTAGCAGGAGCGTCCCCAGATTCGTGATGAAACTCAAGTGAATTTAGTTCAAGTAAATTTACTCTTGTTTTTGCCCCAGTCCTGAACCTTTAATCAAATGAAACCTGCAGCATTTTGATAAGTACATGTGGACTTGTCTCTAGACACATAGAATGGTTTCACCCAGAGCATCCTTTCCTAGTATACTACTTCAGACTTTCCTTATGTAAATAGTTTCTGAACACTTTTCTTTAATTACCAGCTACTTGATTTCAATGGAGATTTAAATGCTTTCTCAGTTTTAGGTAGATGCTCAAATACCATTTTGTCCCTGGTCCCTGCTCCTTGGCTCTGTGATTTTGTATGCTGTTGGCTGATATTACAGTTATTTGCCATCTTTTTCTGTCAAGAAATATTCTTCCTTTTCATTAGTAATACACAGTGAAATGTTGCTATGTTTTTATAATATTTACATGAAAGCCTTCCTACAATTCCTTATTAGGTCACCTTCACATATGATTCTCCCTTCCTGGCCTTTAAATTAATCTTTATTTTCCCTGAGATCCTTAGTTTTCTGTCTTCCTTAATGAAGTGATAACCGAGTGATAACTCTTGAAATGATTTTTTGTATCTGAAGGTCCCTGGAATATGCCTGCACCAACCAACACTTTTAAGAGCCTTCAGCTAGGTGTAAACCAGCTAGCTGGGACACCAGACAAAATGCAGGTGTGACAACCTCAAGCCTCACATGTGCTAAACTCCTTGGCAGGGATAATGACCTGTAGTGAGTGGCATACATCTGCGTCTGAAGTGCTTGTGGTATCCAAGCTAACTTGCTGAAATGGAGCTTGGACATGGTTGAGGCATCTTGCACATCCATATCAAAAAGTCCAGGGCTTTCTCAGGAGTTGTTTGGTGCCTTATTGAATAGGGCAAGGATAGGCATTCATGCACTGTGTTTTTAGGCTTTTATTTCTTTCCTTAGCACTTATTACTGAATGTATGACTTGACTTCTTTAGCAAGGTTTTTGATATGGCTTCTCCTGTTACTCCTGAAACCAAGTTGGGCATGGCATTTGTCAATAAAGATAAATTCAAAGTCTTGAATCAGTACTGGAGTAATGCTAGACAGCAGCAGAGGCTGGAATCTGGGATACTCAGCTCCAACAGACCTGCAGACCTAGAAAAGGAGTGGTGGGCCCCAGTGGACCAGTCAAGCTGCATCAGCAATGTACCCTTGGATCATGGGCGGTGGAGCTGCAAATTCAGCACTGTTAGCAAAAGCATAGCCAGCAGGTTGAGGGAAGCAATTATGTCCCACCATGGGGTAGTTGTGAGACTATTTCAAGGATCCTGTGTCCAACTTGGGGATCCAGTACAAGGCAGTTACTGAAAACTGGAGTTTGGGGGTTCAGAGGAGGGGGGAGTGGGCGCCATACAAGGAGAGTCTAAGGCAACCACAATGACTTAGACTGTCAAAGAGAGAGCTGAGCTGCTGTCTTACTGCTGACATCACCTGCCTAATGGGGGATATAGAGGAGATGGAGCCAGACTTTTCTCAGAGCATCCCACTGAAAGGATAGAAGGCAGCAGATGTGAATAGCAGCAAGGGGAATTCCTACTGCTTTTAAAGGAAAAACTCTTCACCATGGGGGGAGGACACATACTGGGATAGGTTCTGTAGAGAGGCTATGGCATCTTCACCCTTGGATATTTTCAAAATATATCTAACCAAGTCCCTGAAAAACCTGACTTTACCAGGAGTTAGGCCTGCTTTGAGAAGGAGGTTGCACCAGCCACTTCTGGAGATCTCCTTCAACTTAAATTAGTCTCTGATTTTGTGCAAATTACTATTAAATCTATCCTGTCGCATCTCATCTACCAGCATATAAAAGCTTTATTCTCTGCATTGCTCCACTAGATCCAAAATCTACTTCCTTCACTCTGATTCTGAATTAGAAGGCTTATAACAGATATTTACTGCTGTGAACAGAAAAGTGGCTACTCTTATTTTGAATTCCATACTCTGCAATAACACAGAATTATTTTATGTCAATACAGTTCTGGTGGTCACCGTTCTTTACCCTGGATTTTGTTACATAGTCACTGCTTTCTGTAGGGGATGGTAAGTAAGTATACCTTAAGTATAACACCAAAAGGGAGTTTTGCTTCTCTGGATTATTTGTTTTGTTTCACCTTCAATTTAGCTGATCTTCTGCAGGCGGTAGTTTCAGGAGATGAGCTGGAATATTTTTTCTTAAAATATTCTTCTTGGACTGAAGAACATAAGCCTTGGCTTCACATGATGTCTAGAAATAATACCTAAGGCAACCAAGGATCAGAAACATGATAAACATCAGTCCACATTGTTTCAGTTGTTTTATCGAAGCTACAGAATAAAACCTTAGCTAACATAGAATTTGCTGCTGAGAACCCGTGATCTGAATAGGTATTTTCGCACACAAGCTACGATACATACTCAAAGCAATTTGTGTCTCTTTTTTATCATTTAAATCCTACTAATTATTTTTAAAACACAGAGGATTCAATTTCAAGTTCTTTCACTTGCACTGACGTGTAGTTTGAGGTTGTGTGGTGTTTCCGTTAAGCTTTTTAAGAAACCCATTGAAATGAACGGGAAGATTTGCGTTGGCTTTAATGGGCCCAGGACAAACGCCCTTGTGAGCGCTTGGAAAAGGTGCCAGCCAGACACACACGTGTCCCTTTATTTACCAGGGATAGAGGCGCTGGTAGTGCAAAAGCCATTGCCAGACCACACAGCTTGTCACCCATGGGGGTGACAAAGAGGGTAGGGGTGTTTGGTCCTTCTTCCATTGACTTCGATGGGGCTGCCTGGGACTGCTGCCCCCAGCCATGGCTTGGGGCAGGAGGAGAGCATCTGCCTCCCAGGGGTGGCATGGAGATCCCCAGCTCCCACCTGGAGCTGGCAGAAGGGGATGGAATCATATTCTTTAATAACCAGCCGGGCAGCATGTGAGGCATTTCTTTCTCAAGGAGGTTAAAGTGTTTGGCCACTGCTGCTGGGGGCTGCTTCAGAAAGGCAGAGCCTGAGAGGGATCTAGCACCGTGCAGCGAAAGAAATGCCAGATCTTGCATGCTAAATGTTAAAACGGCTTCTGGGGGGAAATTTTTCGGACTATTTCTCCCACGGTGTGCACCTTCTACACTGGGATTTAGCAAATGGACATGGGGAGATGCTGCTGAGGGTCAGGGCATGCCAGCAAAGACTCCAGCATTTGGGTACTGCACTGGTTTTAGCTGATGTTTTAAGGATAGGCTGTAGGAATGGATGTCACTGATTAGTTAATAATAGCAGAGGGGAGATAATGAGCTTTCTGGCAGACTGAGAGCTATTAGTAAAATTCTTGGAAAATCAAATCACCTCTGATATTCCTTAGTATGAAGAGCAGGATGTCAAGACTGCGGTGACCTGAGATGATGTATTATTTGATATTTTCAATATGTTTATTCTCATTAATCATGAAAGTTGGGGTTTTTTTTTTCAGCCTTGCTAAAGGAAAGAGCAAAGGCTAAGGGGGGTATGTCTGGGGTCTATCACATCTGAGGATGATGTAACCATTTGCTCAGTTTCTTAAATGTCACCACTTCTTTTGATATTCTAGTATCAGGATCTGAGTGACTTTCCCTGTTGACAGCCAGGAAAAATTATTTGGAAAACAAAACCAAATGACAAACTTTAAACATTAATGGGAGTCTGGCCAACATAGCTGCATGCCTCTCCCCTCCAAACTCAAGTGGACTAAAGATGTGAGAAAGGGAGAAAGATGGGAAATCGGTTTAGTGATGGGGTGTCATTCAACCACCCACGTGCTAGAGGGAAACGAGGGACCTCATGGTTTCCATCTTTCTGTGGCTGCAGAAGGGCAGGGATGGAGGCGTCTGCCTTGTTCCTGGTTGATCCTGGCCATTCCTTGTGGGACTCTTCTCCCACCACCAGTGCTGGCTGCCTGCAGGAAATAGGGGGTATGATCAATCTCCCTTCATTTTGCAGGTTTACCTGGATGTCTTGCTGCAGAGCCAAACAGGGTGCAACTGCAGGAGCAAGGGAAGCCTATTTCTGTTTTATGGGTGGGAGGTGAGGAAGCACTGATTTACTCAACCAAACAGCAACACAGTTTTCAGCAGCACCTATGACCGATCTCAGACGTCTGGTCCTATTCATCATATGGCCATGCAGACAAGCTTTCTTGAGCACAGAGCCATTGGGAGGCCATGGATGCTGCATGCTAGAAAAGCAAGGGCCCGGGAAAGTTGTAATGAAGTTCCTGAGGCCACTGAAGGGCTAACAGCCAGGAATTCTTTTGTAAGTATTTCCCAAAACTTTCCTATCTGCTGATCATGGCTTAGCTCTTTGGCATGCCAGACTGTAGCAATTTTTCAGGAAGAACAGAGATAAGGTATGTTCTGGGGAACAATGAATTCAAAGTCCAGACTGGGGAAGTGCAGCTGTGTCCTTTCACAAAAACAGGTGCATACAGAGGGAATACATATAAACAAACAAAAAAATCAGAAAAAAAAGCAGGCTTACAGCCAACATCAAGCCTCCTGTACCTCCACCAGCTGCAAGGGTTTTAACCTGCTATTTGCAGGAGAGAGCTGACACTTCTGACTATAGCTGTTCATTGCTCTGCTAATTCAGATCAGCATTGCACTGGGTCAACTGGACCTGCTGGCGTAGAGGGGGCATGAAAATTCAGATGCATTGGTCTATCTATCTATCTGTCTATCTATCTATGTCTGAACACATCTGTATTTTCTTGTCTGGCCATATTTCACTGAGCAGCTGTGGGACCAGAGTCTTGATTATGCTGGTAACTGATTAAGCCTGTAACTGTATCTTTGACCTCAAAGAATTCATGCCCATCTACATCTCTGGAGTTGAGAGGGAGATTTTTGTCCCACTAATTCACCACTTCTCAAGCTACCTCCTGTCACCCCACGTGGAAGACATGAAATAGTAGACCATTGTCTCTGCCGTGCTGCTCTCCCTCAGTAGGATGTCACCTGGGGAATTTGTCTCAGGCTGCAGAAAAAAAAATTAATGATAATTGTTTCTGTTTCAGCAGTTCTTAGTTTTGTTGCCTTTGAACTGTGTCTGGAAACAAATACCTTTCTTCTTTATTTTCCTCTTGGGACTGTCAGTAGATCTGCTTTCAGGTGGTTTAATGAGAAACAAGCCTCTGTTGACAATGTTTAAGGAAGATGATTAATTGCTTGAGTCGAGGCCTGCAGCATGCCTCCATCTAATACCTAGAAGAGCAGAAGGCAGGGGCAAGACTGTGCCCTTTCAGAAGTGGGGCTGTTCCTGGGTCCAAAAAAAGCCGAAATATACCCCTCTACACCTCCCCAAGCTCTATGGTGTGACACTGCGAACAGGCAACTACTGCCCTGTTTGGGTCCCATCCCCACAGTCTTGCAGATTTGCCACTGGGGCATTTCTTTGCCTTGCAGACTTGGAGTTGTGGCTGCATACTGAATATCCAGGGGAGGGTGCGCTGGGCGCTTTGCAGCAACCTACCCACAAGGAAGCGAAAAGCAGCTTAAAAATCCTGTCTGCACAGAAAGGAGATGGGGTCCTTGGTTCTTCCAGCTCAGCTGAAAAGCAAGAAGGGAGGCTCAGAGCAAGGGCTATAAGTCTAAGCTCAGGGTCAAGCTGAGTAAGCTCATGGTCCTTGATCACCAGGACACGAAGCTGTGTTTCTGCTCAGTACTGGAAGCCCTTGGCTGTGGGATCATTCCTGTTTGCTAAAGCAGGGCTTGGCACAGCCCTACAAACAAGTGGCATCACAGCAAAGAAGCCTAGCACCAGTTTGCCCTCCTTACCAGGGTAACTTAAGAGACTAAAAAATCCTGGAAAATACTAACTGGAATTTGAGGATCATAGGGCCTTCAGGGCACCTCTTCTGCTACTCCTGCATTGTTGACGCACAATTTTCTTGATATCTCTGTGGTGGAGGAGATCCTATGAGAGCCTTAGGAAGGGTCCTCAATAATTCAGAGGCCTCTTTCATCCAGGAATCAACTCTCCTCAGTCCATAACAAACGTTCTCCACACACCAAGAGCCAAGTCAAAAGCGCTGGGATGTATTGGCAAGGCTTGAAAGTTTTCTGACCCATCTCCTCGCAGCATGCATGCCTACGCTGCATCTCAGCATTTTCCTTCCATATAGGTGAGTGCTCTTTAAATCCAGTTATCATTTTCCCCCTCTCATGACAGCATGGCAAAATGGCTTAGTGTTTGTGTTTGATTGCTGGAGTAGAAAATGAATGGCCAGTTATGATGCTGCTAGGTTAAAACTGTGGCCTCAGATTGTCAGCAGAAACATTGCCACTCATTTCCTTGGGGACCAAGTCTGTGCCCTTGCCTGAAAGGGAATGATAAAGCTTTGAGCTGGGTCCAGTTGGCTCCTGTTTTGCAAACCGGCTTCCAGCCCTTCAAGCCAGGCCGGAATTGTTCCAGCCCAAGGAAATAAGTGTCACTCTCTGAGCTACTTTGGGAGCAGGGAGCTGAATCAGAGCAGTGCTTTCGAAGCAAGTGGAATTCCCAGACGAGGTGGATAGATTGAGCAAATGATAATCGCTCCTGGAGAAATTGGAGAGAGACACATTTAGGGCAAAAATCCCTGTTTAGTGCTCTGCACATGGTTAAATCACCGTAAAAGACCAGGACGTGAGTCTTTACTTTTACCGTAACTCTGTTTAGTTTTCCTAGGGCCAGTCTGAAGTAATTTAGTTGTTGTCACCACACATATTCTGCTTCAGGAAAAAAAAAGCGAACAGTAAGTCTGCAAAGATTTGCTGTTATTCACATTCAATTACTGGATGGACAGCATAATATGGTGCTTAAAATGAATCATCTTGGCCAGCCTGAATAGGGGAAATGTGCTGAAAAAGGGGCTACTGAAAGGGCAACGTTTTCTCTCTTGCCAGTACTGGCACCTATTGCTGTGAAAAAGTAGGTATTGTTATGAGGTAAGCAGGTGAGAAAAACGCCGAGCATTGGGTCTGGGGGAAAGGTATGGCCAACACATTGTGTGTCTCAGTTGTGCTGGATTAACTGACCCTTGTGTACTTATTGCATGGCATTTTAAAATGAGAAATTATATTGCAAATGCTACTGAGGCAGGCAGTAAGTTGTTCGGAGCCAGCTACAGATTTTGCTTAATCCACGGGGCATTCGTTAAGGCTTGGGCCTGCAGCAGTGATTCTTAGATAATTGTATCTGATTCATTCACCTGGTTGTATTGTACGGAGTTATTTATGATTTTGGGAAGAGTGAGCTTTGGCTGTAAAACATGTCACATCAGATCAGAGAGGTTTAGCATTAATTCTCTTCTTACATTGCATATGGACTGCAGAAAGCTCAGAAATCAAATCTGTGACTATATATATTATTTCTTTATGAATTATATCCCCTGTAAATGCTATGGCATGCTTACAAAGCTTTGATTACTCATCCCACCCCGAGCTGAGAAACTGCTGATCCCCACAGAAAAACAGGAAGACTTTGAAGTCTACCAACATTGGCATGTCATAGAGTGAATGAACCTGAAAGAGAAGTGCAAGCCCTTGCTTCTGATATAGTAGAAAGCTGGCAAGTTCCTACAGATTTTTACTCCTGGATGACATCAGATTCTCTCTGGCAACTTGCAGCTTGTCTAGCACTGCAGGGTAAATATAGCCATGCCACGCTGTGCTAGGACTGAGAACGTCTTCCCGTCTTCCCATTCTTAATCTGGGAAATCAGCAAACTGCAGAGCAGATGATGTATGAACCTGCAAGGGCAGATCTGCAACCAGCGTGCGTTGGCATATCTCACATATAGAAGTTATGCTGATTTATACCCTTTGAGACTCTAGCCCAAGGTAATGGCATGTTCCCTTCTGACTTCAATAGGAGCAGGCGCTTGTGTCAGGAGCGAGGCTTCCTTCCACTAGAGGAAAAACACAGCTGGAACATGAAGTCCAAGGGAGAGAAGCATCAAAAGCTGCTTCAACAGCAGTGGTTAGATTTAAACACTGTGCACACCTTTAATGTTTCTCAGAGCCAGGTTTCAGATGTGTAAGTGCATTTTTTGTCTGATGCCAAGAAAACAGATGTGAGAGTTATTTCCTAATAGCCACAGGCAGCGTCACATGACTAATTCAGCATCTTCCAAAACTGGGTGCCTGCCTAGGCGTGCGATGGAGAGGTGGGAGGAAATTGTCTGGGTATGTACATTCCTTGTGGTAAGGCAAATTTAGCTCAGTGAAGCCCATGACTAACAAATACCAAGCACTCAAGATCTCAAATTATAAAATCACAACACCTTGAAACCCATTGATAAGCTTTTACAAAGCTTGTAAAATTTGCATGAAAAGGGAGCATTATAGGGCTCAGAAAGGAAATACCATGGTGGCCAATAGGTGTGTTCTTTAGATGTTCTGTTTTGGGATTAAGCCATAGCAAAATCTCTCTTAGAGAGTGAGTACTTTCTGCCGTTCTAACCAGCCTAAGTAGCAACACTAAAAATAAGTAACCAGCCTCTCTCTGAAGGTTATTCTCTGTTTTGTAATTGCCCTGAAACTGATGTGAGAGTATCTGATGGTACCGCCTGCTGGCATGGAGCTGCGGGAGGAGATTACGCTCAGAACAAATTACTCATAGACCATTAAAGTATATTTTTTCATTTTAAGAAAGTGTCTTAACACTAATAATGGAACCGGAACACCTTCCTCTGATTCCCTTGTAATTTGTCATCCCCTAATTACCCAGCGAGGTACATCCTTCAGGGGATGCTCCTGCTGCCTCCTCAACTTTCTGCAGTACCCTGTATAGCTGTGCTGTTGGCTGCCTTCTTGTTTCTCCCTACCTCTTATCTCTGAGGAGTCCTAGCCAGGAACATAAATTTAAGCCTGTCAGCTCTGCAATGTTTCCTGAGCTACATCTGTGCTGCAGAACCACCTCCTTCAGTCCAAGCTAAAATTTTGGCTAGCCCTCTTTAAAATTCAGTTTTTTCATGGTGTCCTGCAAAGACAGGACAGCTGCTAGGTTGCCAGTGGGCCACAAGAAGAGTATGTGATCTTGACCAACACTGTCTTCTTGTTTGTCTGTACACAGCACCTATTTTCATGTCTCTTGTCTCTTTTTTTTTTTTGTGTTTGGCTTGCTGGGTTTTTGGGATAAGGCTTGTCTGTGCTAACTGTGCCCACCAAATGGCTCTTGTTTCAGGACTGCAACTTACAAGTGCTACAATAACACAAATAGCAAATAACCATAGAATAATATTAATAAGGCAGTTGAAGTGTGTGTGTCTAATTTGCATGTCAAACTCACACTGAGAAAGTTTGTTGATCTATATTTATGTAAAAGACCAGGTGCTTTTCACTGAAACTCATTCCTGAAAAGCCTGGTCAATACAGAGTGTTATATTTTGCTCATAGGCATATAGGAAAAAATATCTCACCTTAATGCAAGAGTAAAATTAAATGGTTTCCCTTTGCCTTTTTTCATTTTTGCAATAGAAATAATATATATATTCACAATTCAAAAATACAGCTGATATGATCCAGCAGATCATGCTTTATAAATGTTTTTAGTCTCATAAAAAAAAATCCCATGCAAATAGCTGATAAAAACATTGCAGTGGCTTCAGTATTTTTCACTGATAATAGACTACAAATTCTGGTTCCTGTAAGTGTCTTTGGGTCAGTTACCTGTTGAAATGCCTATGGTGTAGAGCTGTGCTATTTTTTTCTTTTTTTTTTTTATTTATTTACTTTTTAGTTATATCAGTTAAGCTATGTAAGTCCTGCTCGAGAAGCAAATGAAAAAGGCAGGCTATGAAATCCCACCTGTGCCTGGAGTCCATGGCCTTTTAGGCAAAGATGAAGTTAATATGCCAGGACTGCTGTGGCAATCTGGGGAGCCCCTTCATACAGCTGGTGGACCCTGACAGGAACAATGAGATTTTGCCCTGGGAATTTCTGTACTTGTCACTGCCTAAGTAACCTGCACAGACAGGCAAGCCGGGCCAGGTCTGCACCAAGCCAGAGGTGATGGTGTGAACCCTGTCATGACCTACAGACAATGAAGGGGATGGTGCTTTTGCCAAAGCTGGGGGGAATTTGTCCTCCCTGTTGTCTGAAGGACTGGAGAAAATGAAAAACTGCCAACCTCAAAATAAAGAAAGGCAAACTAAAGGCAAACTGAAAAATATCACCGGGAGGGACACAGAGGAAACTAAGGACATAGGGCAAGTGTGGGCTTGGTGACCATGCAAAATTGGCTTAGGGTATCATTCTAAGGTGGAGAAGTCAGGCTCTGGTAGAGTCCCAGGGATCTCTGAGGAGGGTAGCTGTGCTGGGGATTTTACGCTTAAGGGGTATGTTATTTTTTTCCAGTGACTTCTGATCTCTTGTGTTTTATTTTGCAAGGAAAAACAACAGTGTCTTTACACGGTCTCTGCAAAGGCTACCTATTTCCACATGTCTGCTTGCTCTTCTCTGCCCAAGGCTTCACAAAGATATTTTGTAGGACACAAGATTCAGCCTTTTGGTAGAGGATGCACTTACACTCAAGAGCCAGGACTGCACCTGAGGAACACAGAATAGGAAAGGAGCTGTTGGGCAGATGTTGCACTGTGGTCGAATGCCAGAGGGCCCAGGGTTAAAAGGCAGGGACCTAGACATGGGCTAGACTCCAGATGCCTGTAGACCCCCTTGGAAATATTAGGATCTCCTAATAGCTAGGTGATGAGCATTAATGACATTTGGACAGATGCCATCACAGCTGCATCATTCCTTGCAAAGCTGAGTCATTACCAGTCTCATTTATAAAAGTGGCTACTTCAGGAGTGTGCAGAGCTTTACTCCATTTAAATAAGCAAACAGGCATTTGAAAGCAATTGTAGATGCTTGTGTTCCTGCCCTGCCACACCATTGCACACCCAGCAGTAGATTAATGTGAACAAGTTGAGTGGTCACTTGGGAAGAAACAGACTGTGCTGCTGTTCAGCAGCTGTCATCAGTTAGTGGTATCTTGCAAGAAAGGGGAGACTGAAAAGCAAAGCTCTTCAAAAGAGAGAGATGAATATGGCATTAGCATCCTCCATAACTCCATTTCTTGGCCTTCCTCCTGGGGCCGTCTCCTCAGAGCTGCCACATCAGCGTGGATGCACTGCAAAAGACAATAAGGTGGTCTTCCGTGTCCTTCCCAGCTTGTAGCCCTCCATATTCCTTTCAGAGCCCTGAGAAGGGGGGCAGCTCTTCTGCAAAATAGCCAAACAGGTTGGTTAGTTTAGCTCCTTCTCTCTTAAGTCCCTTTTAAAAGATGTTCATGGGTGATAGGACAGTAACTCACACATGTTTGTTGTAACCCTGATGGTCTAAAGGCATAAGCAGGGCTTAAGAGAGATAATACGGTGAGGGTGCCTTGTAGGAGACTTTCAAATAAATAATACTTTTGATTAAACACAGAGATCACATCCCACTGGGTTTTACCAGTAAGTCTGCTTTAATCCTGAAAAATAATAAATCCATAGAAAAGCCTATAAGTGTAACCAGTGCTGCTTGTTACATTTTGGTCTAGAAGCACACCATTCTTTTTAAAGGAGATGCCTTTAAAGGAGTTTTTGGATCAAAACTTGGAGGTTTCTTTTAAAAGCACCGCAGTGCCCTTGTTTAGGTAGCAGGCTTTTTTCATGTGGTGTGTTTCATCATTTCTGCTCTCATGCATCATTTTTCAAATCTTCCCTCATCAAATTACCACAGCTCTAGGGGTCCTGAAGAAATGAGAGTAATCATTCACTGTAATTAAATGTTTCATATTTCATTAGACACTGCATGCAATATGCAGCGTGGAGATCTCATATGAAACTTGCCATATCGTTATATATATCTTTCATACACCTGATCGAATCATTTGGGGCAAAGATTTATTTACCTCACAACTTTTGTGTTGTAGAGGTGATGTATTGTGTCAGGGAGGCTTTGTCATCCAAATTGGCAGCTGCCAAGAATGGCCTCACCTGTGTCTGAGCATGACAGAAAGGGAGACAACACGAAGTCATGCTGTACTGGCAAGGGCCAGCTCTTCTTACCAAGACGGAGATAATACAAAAGGACTGAGGAGAGGCCCGCAAAAGCTCAGACCTTTGCAATGCATCGTGGTGTACCGGCAGTCCTCAGTCAAAGCTTTGAACAGCTCTAAAGCGGAGCTGTGTTTCTTCGTCCAGGGCTCAGTCAGACAGGCTAAACAATTAAAATTGTCCATGTAAGTCTCAGAAAGCTGTCAAGTAGCTATGACTTTGGCATTAAATTGTATCACTGGGAGGATTTTGTGGTCTCAGCTTTCAAAAGCTGAGGTGTCATTAGTGAATTTATGGGGGTACTTCGAACGGCAATTTTCACTGCTGAAACATAAATTATTGAGAAGACTAAAAGAACTAGCTCAGAAGTAAACTGAGTAAGTGCCCACAACCAGCAACTCATAAAGAAAGGAGAGAGAGTGATGCTAGCTATAAATGCCTTATCTCCCGTGCTGGTCTTGAAGGGCCTGTTCAGGAGTTGCTGGGAAGTGATACTGTTGCTCCTAAAGGAGTGAGGTTCTTTACCACATTTACTTATCTCTTTGGATGTGTTCTTTAATTTCCAGATCTATTTTTCTTTATCTCCTGGGTAGAAAATAAGAAAGGAGAAACACTGTAAGAGCCACATGAAATGTATTTATTGAAACCCTGATCTCCAGAGAGAGATAGAGGAAACCATGCAAGCCGCTCTGTAAAAAGAAATATAATTTAATAAGTTGAAACAGAGCAGGAAGTTCAACAATAACAAAAAAAAAAAGAAGGGAGCCACAACTATAAAATTCAGAATGAAAACAAAGAAACCACATGAAATACCTATTCCAGTACAGAAGAAGAAATAAAAAGGTAAAGAACAACCATAAAGGAGATATATTAAAAATGACCTTAAACATAATGTTGAATCTATACCACTGCACTAGGTTGCTTGGGACCTGTATTTTGAGACATCAGCACATTAAGCTCCGGATATTGCCTTGGAAACCTGAGCTAGCGTTGTGTACTTGGACAACCATGTCCACATCATTGCTCCCGAGGTCCAGTGTGTGCTAGTGAGAGGGTGAGCATTTTCCTCTTTGTGCGCTACCAAAGTCCTCAGTCCTTTGCAGTAGAGGAAGCAGTCGTCATTTAATCACAGCGGGCTGCTTGAGTTGCAGGTTGCCAGTACCGTTAACAGGCTGGTTTCCCATGATACTAAACAGTGTAGTCCTGAGGACAGGGCTGAACTGGGAAGCAGGAACCTGCCTGCTCTACCTGGGCATGCCCTTGGCTTGTTGCATGACTATGGGCACATTGTGCCGCCTCCTGAACAGGATATGTGCTATTATTGTGTTATACATGAAACACACAGAGACATATATAAATGTGTTTGTGTGTATATGTGTGTATATATATATAAGAATGCATGATGTCATATTTTTTTACTTTCTCGATGCTTAACACAAGTTGCTTGTATTAATGGAAAACCAAATTGCATAGTCTATTTTAATTTTTATTTTAAACTTTGTCGCTCTCTTGAGATGAGCAATACTCAGGAGACATCACACAGCTACAGGACATCCCCTAGATACTGCAAATCTCAGCACCTGTCAGATCATGTCCTCCTGCAGCCCTGATCCACACTGCTGCCTGTGCTAGTGCTGGCTAGAAGGGATGTCGCGGTCCAGCGAGGTGGCACTGAAGCCCATCCATGCTGCCATGCCTGGGCACAGCAGGGAACGCAGCTCAGTTACCTTCACCACTCACTCCTCCATAGGTTTATGACCCAGAGTGAGCAGTTGGAAAGGTCTTTCCCAGGTAGAAAACCCCATTTCCAATGTCAGTTCCATAATCAGACAGGGGAAAAAAATAATCACTCATTTCATAGCTGAGGTGCACACGTGCCATTGTTGCTGCCAGCAAATCCGGCGTGGGCAGAGACAGGGGCCAGTGTTGGGAAAGTTGCTGGCTCAGTGAGTAGTGACAAAATGCTAATTTTAACCGTTCATCCTTTTTTGAAGCATTTGAAAAATACATTGTGGCAGATGTCTCATTTGTGTGAGGGGTTTTTAGTAAACCTTTGCAGCTTTGCAGCTCTCCCTTCCTGCTTTGCTGAGCAGGCTGAGACCCAGTCTGACACATGTTTCTTTCTATGGGACAAACACCTAAACCCAGGATATTGTATTGGAAACCTGACCTGCCTTATACGGCTGCCCTGTATAATAGTTTCCAGAAGAATTAAAAGGGCAGCAATGGTGAGGCTGTACAAATAATATGGTGAATGTGTAGTATCTTTTTTCCTGGATGTTTATATCACAACACCCACACAGACAAGTAACTGTGCTGAAGCACGTTATTAAGGTTGCTATATCAATTAATCAAAATGTAGGAAATGCCAGAAGGAAGATTGCTTGTATGCACTTACCTCTGTTGCTCTTATACCTTATGCAGCACGCACAGTTTTAAGAAGATCACATATTAATTTTCCCATATACCTATGCCTCATTAAGTGCACAGGGCAGATGAGTCCCCTTAGTGAGCAATTATTCAGTGTTTTATTCCATCCTTGCTATTTAATATGAGGGTTTATACTTTATTTATTACTCATCCTTATAAATCCTGCTGTGAGAATGAAGTTATTACCTGCTTTATAGGCTTTTCTGTGGTACTTACCATTATGAAGCCTGAATGTTTCACAAACAATAATGAATATATTCTCCTACTAGCTCTGTAGGATGATGGTGAGAGTTATCTCCATCTTAGAGCTGGCAAGTTGAAGCACAGGATGATTAGGATCAGAAGTGTTCCCTAAGTTTAGACACTTATTTTTGAGTATATGGGATACTAGACCATTTATAGGCAGACTTTTTATGTTGTTATTGGAAGAACATTTTTTTCACCCTTGAAGTCGATCTATCTGGCACATTGGATACTGTTGAAAATAATAGATTGTGACTATGTACCTGAAGTTTGTACTACGCTGTAGTTGCTGCCCAGATTACAACAGGGTGTTCCTTACAGTCCACTGCTTTTGGGTTAGGTTTATTTTTGGTCCTCTTAGGTGAAAGATGAAAGTTTTTTTGTGGCTAGTAGAGAACAAACAGTGAGCACTTCCAGCATAGGGCTTAGATCCTGAGCCATTCATCCCAGCTGCACTTTGGAGTCAGGGCTTTTTTCCTCATGCTGAAATTCCAGTCTCTCCCATTGAGCTCCTCGTGTCAGCTGTCTTTGCTCAGTCTACCAATATTTCTGAAGCCTTCAAACATAGCCAAGAAAAAATACCTAAGCAAGAAAACCACTATTAAAAGGCAGCATTGGCATGAGAACAAATAGTTACAAACTTCTTATGAAGACACTTAGGCTGTAATTTAAAGGAAGATGCATAGACATCAGAGAAATTTGCAGTGGCCTTCTACTCAGAGAATGGGCAAAGAAAGGTGCTTTTAAGATGCAGATGAGTGAGATCCCAGATGATCAAGCACTTATGTGGTGCCTCCGAAAGCTGGGGTCACTTTCAGTCCTGTGGACACTTGTCCCTTGCTCCTGCCTCAGCTGAAGCAGTTTCCTTGGTCTCATCAGGTCCTTTCCATCACAAGCAGGGTGAGGGAGGTTGCAGGGGTGCATGTAGCACAGCTGGGTGGATATCAGCTTCTTTGGCTTGTATCTAGTGTTCAGGGCTCTGAGTCCCTGGTCATGGCAGGCAAAAGGAAGAGCTTTGTTCCCCCACTGGACTTGGTCACTCAGCTACTGAAGGTGGATGGACAGGGGACTCAAGAGGTCTGCAGGTGTGAACACACTGCGATGTGTGGAGGGCAGATGTTGTTTAAATAGTCTTCAGGATTTCAACTGATAAAATCAAGGTTTCCACTCAGTAGGGGTGATTTTTTAAACTTACAAGCTGGATGAATTTGGGAACGGTTGCACATTATGGTGGAAGGCTGATGTGTAGGGCAAAAGCAGTCTTATTCAGCTTGTCAAATCTTTCCCAAATGGGACAGGACACCCTGAGATGCTCAGAGCAAAGGTGTCAAGAATATTTTTTAACAAAGGCAAAGCAACAAATCACTACATGAGACAGAGCCCATCTCCATGCCAGCTACTCTTCAGACATTGTGGAGAGGACTGCTAAGGGAGAGAGGCAGCTGGACCACATTTTGGCACCACAACCCCTGCATCGGAGATGCAGAGATGTGGAAATACCTCCTATGGGCTGCAGCAGAGAGAGGCAGGACAGCAGCATCGTTCAAAGCAATGCAGAATCATTGCCAATCTGAGAACATTGGTTATGTACATCAGTGGGTTCTTGTTTGTCCGGTTGCCTGGTGAAGGGTGAGCCCCAGTGCCTACCTGCATGGCTCCTGCTCTCATTTGGGTCTGCGGGGCAGGAGCAGCTGCTCTGTGTAGGTCTGGGGCAGGAGCTGTGGGGTCCAGCAGCCACAGCCTGGGGGGGGGCAGGACTGTCTGGGCAGGCAGACCATTACCATGTGAGTGAGTCCCTGCAAGGCAGTGGTGCCCCAGGCTTCCAGGTGCATTGTAGATACCATCTGAAAGCGTGATCCCACCTTTAAATGACAAACTTGCTGAGCGCCATGTGGCAAGGACACATTCACAGGAAGGCAGATGTTTAATACTTTCCTCACAGAGGTATGAACCCTCTTTCCCACATCTCAAGAGGCAGTCCCAGCTGATGTGCCCGCTCAAGGCGATAGGAAAACTGGTGGCACCCTCCTCTCCCCTGTGGTTGGTGCTGCTTCAGGGCAAAGAAACTGAGCTTCACCTGGTGAGCAGAAGAGGGGCCATGTGGTGAGGACTCAGGGAAGGGAAAATCCCAGCCTTGGTTGCCAACACTGCTTCTGTGTTTCACCCATGTCTGTTCAATGTAAAATGCAAGAATAATGCAAGTGTTGATTAATTTGTACTTAATTAAGCTTCAGTTAATTCAACTGCACCCATAAATGCTTTTACTGGATCTGGATCTGAGTCATATTGCAGATTCTGACCAGGTAGTGACTGGGAGAGGAGTCTTTGACAAATCCTCTAAATGCCTTTTTAAGATAAAAATCAATTTTTTTTTCTAGAAGCACAGTAAATTACTGGGCTTTGTTCCTGGCACAATGAATATAAAAATAGCCTGGCCATAGTCTCAATCTATAAACCTATAGCAAATGAGAAAAAGAATTGCTTTAAAGTAGATTTTTTATAAAGCATGTACTTGGGATGGCCTGAAATGAAAAGGAATTGCTTTATCTAATCTTGCCAGGAAAAGCATTTCAGCACAGAGGAGTATGAAAGTGAATACTTGACCCTCCTTGGAGGCCAGTTTCCATACAGGGTCAGGCAGAAAGACAGCACCTGATGAAGGCTGAAGATAAATCCAGGATAAAACATGGCAGCTGACTGAGAGTCCAGGCTTTGTGGTTTATACTTGAGCCTTATCACTGCTGAAAGAAAATTGAAGTGATTATATAGTACTTTGAACTTAATGGAAAGAAGAAAGATAGCGAATGGTTGATTACATCTCTTCTTGAAGTCATTCAAGTACAGGCCATTGCCCATTAAACTGTTGCCAAGGCAGCATTAGCTGGCAGCTAGATAGCTCAGGATCCCTTCTCTAGCCTTCCCTGGTAACGATTAACCATATCATCTCACTTGCTTCCTTTCTCAGAGCAGGACAGAGCAAAAAGCATGGCGGGAAGTTTCAGTGCCTCTCCATTGCATTCAGCCTGGGTCCAGAGCAGGCTGCAATGAAACCAGCAGGATGCTTGGGCTCCCATGGGAATGGGGAAAACTGGTTCACAGGGACACAAGGACAACCCTCCTACATTTCTGTAAAATGAGTCACAAGCCATAACTCTCCAAAAGTTCCTTAAGAGTAAAATTACCAAGAATTACTGTGTTTTTTAGGAGACTCTCACACAGCACTGAGGCCTGCCTCATGATTGTGAACCCTCGTGCTTGCCAGGGTGCCTCATGTAAGAGAACAGCTAGAGACGTGTGTGCTGGGTGCCCTGAGGTGCTGCAGGGAGGTGTTTGCCTGGGACCTGATGTGAGGACACAGGTAGGAGCAAAGGTGGCGAATTTTAGCCACTGCTAAGAATAAAATAAATCGTCACACAAGTTACCTAGCCATCACTAATTCAGACCAAATAGGCTATGAACTTGCCTCTGGTGGAACTTTAAAAGATGTAATGAAACTGCAGTAGAGCGGAGAGACAGCAGAAAGAGGACCGGCATTATAGTGACATTGTAACTGTGATCAAATCACTGCATCTTCCTTTCGCAGGTTTGTCCTGTATGGTCAGCTCAGTGCCTTATAATGGCACCTTCATCAGCATTAATTATGTGACTGCAGAAAATGCTGCAGCTGGCCATGAGGTGTCCTCCATGGCTCTGCAAAAGGATTGTATGTGTCCACAGAAAAATGCTGGGAGAAAACAAAACTGAAGCTTGCACTGGACTCCACATCTCAAAGAGCAAAGGCACTCAGTGTTCAAATGATGGGGAACAGAATAACTTTGTGCTGAAGGCAGAGCACTAGTCCTAAAGCTGGTGCCTAGACATCAATCAGAGCTGTTTATGAGCAGCAACAGCGAAGATTTGAGCCTGTCAACCAAAAAGAGCAAGTGTGAACACACCCACTTTCACACAAGGAACTAAAAAGTGGTTTTGATCTTGCTAACATTGGGTTTTACTGTTTGTAAAAGACTTGACTTGGAGCTGATCTACCAGTCAGCAATGTCCTCTTGCCTCCTGTTTCAAAAGAAGGGCACAAAAGACACTTGCGCTACATTTCATTCTAAAAATAGCTAAAGTCAGGGAATTAGCGAGAGCTTTATTATTCTTCCACTACAGAAATATATCAAAAAGAGAGAGATTGCTGGCCTGCATATAGGTTAATATCAAGTTTAGCCACAGGAACCAGGCATTTTTATGTGAATCCAACCAACCAGGAAGGTGCAGAAGAGGCAAAATTACTCTTCATTCAGAAAGAGAAAAATCACTTCCAAGTGGTACATTCTTGCTCTGCTCTCACTAATACTGGGATAAATGGGAGCTTGTTTGGTGGAATAGAA